>NW_015506668.1:178683-187209 GCF_001515645.1 Sinocyclocheilus grahami | reverse complement strand
CACAGACACACAGACAGACAGACACACACACAGACACACACACAGACACACACACACACACACACACACACAGACGGACACACACACACACACACACACACACACACACACAGACAGACAGACAGAGACACACAGACAGACAGACAAGTAAATAAACTCAGACTCAAGTCAGCATTAGTCTGAACTTTGGTTTTTGTCGTAGCAGAAATGTAAACAGCAACAAAGGTTTAAATTAAAGGGAGGATCATGATTTCAGTCAGTACATGAACATCTGTTTACCAAACAGTACATGTTCAATAATGATTGATTTAGGTTTGTTTTTCTGAACTCGGCTCACCATTATGGTGGATCTGGCATCGTACGCCACGCGCTTGATCCTCTGAAATATCCCGTCTCCTCCGAACGCCTGTCGAGAATCACAGGGACAGAGCCGGATCAAGAGAGAGTCCAGAGAGTGAATCTGCTGTCTCTGAAGCGGCTCTAAAACCACTGAAGCTCCTGTGTGTGGCACTTACCGTCCAAACACACATTTACAGAAAGTGCTTCATCTCAAACAGCTGTGAAAACCAGATCATGTGTGTACTTCGTGTCTAGAGAGATGTGATCCGTCAGTGTTTCAGTGTGAGTGCTTGACGTACCGGAGCGCTGCCGTCCAGAACGCTGCTGAAGAAGCGCAGCAGCTGCTCCAGATCCTCCACAGGCTCCGACGGCACGAAGTACTGCTCGTTTGAGGTGTTGAGGATGATGATGCTGGGCACAGACACCTCGCTGCGGAGGAAGAGCACTCAACGATCATTCACAGCGCAGGACAAAATCATCAGAACACTAGTATTTCCACCAGCTATAAACGGTTATCTTTTGCTGTAGTGTGTCAGTAGGAAATATCAGTTTGCATTTCCAGTTTGCCATTAACTGTAATAATGCAGTGAGATATATGTTAGTGCTGCACTCAAGAGCTCTGATCTGACCCTCATCAGTCTGTCTGGAGTCACATGAAGAAACAGAAGAAACTGAGACAGACTCAATCCAGAAGAACTGATGCTTCCAGAAACCTCCTGCGAAGCTCCAGAAAAACTCTGCTCAAGTGCACCGAGGACAAAAGCTGCTTTAAACACAAAGATGCTCAAATGATGATTTCATTTAGTTAATAGAAGTTAACTGATAAAGAAAATATATTTATGACACTATTGTTGACAGCATCCTCATTTTACAGCATTTGTACTCAAGTGCCTCAAACGTTTAACAGCTCTGTAGCTTCGCAGGAGGTTTCTTGAAGCGTCAGTTCTTCTGGATTAAGTCTGTCTCAGTTTGTTCTGTTTCTTCATGTGACTCCAGACAGACTGATGATGATCAGATCACATCACTGTGTGCAGCACCGGTTGCTGTCAGAACATCTGCAGATCCAGACACACTCACCCCATTATCAGGCTGTTGATATAGTCGTTCCCCTCCATGTGGCCAAACTGGAAATCCCTGCAGGACAGCATGAGAGAGCTCTTCTGATCATTACAGAAACACTGAGTACAGACAGAAAGAGCGGCTGATGTTGTTCATCTGTGACTGTGTTCATCTCTCAGCTCTAATCTCTACTCTATGCTATTCTAGAAATAAAAGCAAAAACAGAGCAGCTTACAGACTGTTAACTAGCGATTGTCTAGTTGGACCAGGACAAACATGACAAGCTTCTAGATATTTGTGCGTCCAGACTGAAAACACCAAACAAGAACACAATATATCCGAGGGGTCGAGCGCTAATGACTCGTGCGGACGATTACGTGACACACAACTGAAACTTATCCTGGCTAGTATCTTGAAACTGAAAGAAGTCAAAAACCCTGTTTACTGCCATAACACGTGTGATAATATGATGTGGTGTATATATAAAGATTTCAGTGTAGATGAATCATGTCATAGGACAATTTCAAGTATGATTACATATACACTTACAGTTCATATTCCAATGCAAGTGTGTGCAGTATCTGTAATGCATTGCAGCATGTAGTAATATGATCACGTGATCACACATGGGGTAATTCATGTGTTTTCTCATTTCCTTGGGTAAAAACAATAACACGTAATCTCAGGAACCTGTTTGTTGACAGAAGAACAGCAGATATCCCGATCTACAGTCGAGCGCAGCAGCTGAAGACTCTCACCTGTTGAACTGATCTCTGTGTTCAGTAGCAACTCTCTGGATCAGACCTTTCAACCTGAACGAACACGAGGCGGTTAAGCACAGAAGAAAACACTGACAGCACAGCGTCACACAACACAGAAACCGTCTCTGTACCTGCTGCTGCGCTCTGTCGGATCTCTCTCATCAGTAACAGCGATCGCCACCAGCTTACCTGAGACACAAAGAAAGAACAGTTCCTGATTAAGACAGACGCCTTTTGAAGAGAGAGAATAAAGGCTAACAGTAACTCACACTCATCAGAAATCCAGTCTAAGCTGGAGTCTGTGTGTTTCATTATATGATCATAAGTCAGTGTATGATTATTTCATATGGAAAGCTCAGAAATCTGTGTAAAGCAGGGGACACACTACACGACTAGCGGAAACATCCTAAAACTGAACACACTTAAAGACTGTTTCCATCGACCGCAGCAAGTTCTGGTCTCTGACAGTCAGAGGAGCTCGAACCTAATGACTGAGTCAGTGCACGACACACTTAACCCCTGCGGGTCACGACTGGACAAGTTCTGCAGAACCACACACACACAACACTCACAAGAACCGCAGCATCTACCCGCGCTACTCTGTGGACAGCACCGGTGCTTTACCTTCGTTTGTGCTTAAAATAACAGAAAACATTCGTTTTTTTGGTTACACTTTATTTTGATAGTCCACTTCAGACATTCTACTAACTAGAAGTAACTTTGCAACTACATGTCTACTAACTCTCAGAGAATAAGTTGACATATACTTGCAAAGTTTCTCATAGTCAGTGTGTTGTATGTTGTGGACCCATCAAGTGTTAGAAGATATTAAGCAGACCGTCTACTAATACTCTACTAACTGCTAGTTGACATGTAGCCGCAAAGTTACTTACTGTTAGTAGAATGTCTAAAGTGGACTATCGAAATAAAGTGTTACCGTTTTTTCTGCTATGTTGGTGTTGTTTCTAATAAACGTCATAGCAATGCGTCTTGAACATGTTTTGCATTAAGTTCAATGCTTCTCTTTCTTTTTGGAATTAATGCTTGCGTAGACATTTCATTACCTAGGCCTGTGTCCATTCAGTTCTCTTAATTATAACATTCATAGCGCCATTATTAAATGTTTAGTCAAGAATATATAAATTCTCATGTATGTCTAAAATCAGGTATTAAAAATGAATTGTTACACTTCCCGAGATTAGAGCGAAATAAAACATTGCTTAATAAATGCAAACTAATGTAATTTCCTCTTCCATTTGACAAAACTATTATATATATATATAATAAGTTAAAATGTAAGAAAAATGGAATTAGCCTGTAGTCTACAGATAGGCCTATAGACTAATTCTATTTTTCTTAACTTTTATTAGACTGTAGATCGAAATAAAATAATTCTTGATAATCGTTAAAATGGGAGAAATCACTGAGAAAATTTAGGCTATACTTTCGACCGCAGAAAAAACCCCCGAAACCATTTAATTTGCAGTGTTAACTTATGAATTAAAAGAAGAAATAAATCACGACAAGAACAATCGAGATTTTTCTGGTTATCAAGAAAAAAATATTACGAAATTACAGAAAGAAAGCTGAATGATGTTTGACAGTGAACGTAATCACTGGAGTCCGTCGCAAACATTAAACATGTTTAAATAATCTTTGTCAAAACGGCTGGTTATTTGAATTCTAAGATTATAATCTTTAGACACCACACACTGTGACCTTTTCTGCCGACTGCAAACAGCGACTGAGCCCTGTGTTCTCGGCTTAACAGAAACCAACACATAATGGAAAAATAACAATCATTTCTAAAGTATGTTCACAAACGCGTTTGCTCCAGGGTTGAGCTTTCCTTCCAGCACATGCTGCGGAGTATTTAACCGAACACGGCAGAGCTGTATTACCGGTCTCTCCCAGCTCATACAGCGTGAATCCATCGATCGGCAGGTAGCTCTGGAATCGCTCTCGGTTCACCCAGGACGACAAGCTGCCGTCTTCATACTCTGAAACACAACAAACAGCTCACTACAGAGACACAGAGCAAGCCACATACATCTGTGACCAATGCACTGCGCACACACTCATCAGATGCTGATTCACGGTTATCTTCACGTACCATCGTATGTGAAATAGGTTCCATCTTTGAAGACGACCACTGAAGGCAACTCATGCAAAGCCACAGACTGCAGCAGAACAACACAGTTTAGTGAGATTTCATGCGATTGTTTAAAACAGCAGACTGGATAAATCAAACCGCAAGCAGCAGAATCTGAAGATGATTGACCTCACCTCTGGTAAGACGTCTTCAGACGCAGAGAAGAAATAGGTGTACACAATGAGCTCAGACGCCACCTCGGTGTACTTCTCCTGAAATCACACAACAGTGAAATGGACTCAAAGCGTAAAGATAAGAGTGATAGCAGATTCTCTCCCTGTCAGCAGATCAGACTGCTCTGTAATAAACAGCATTGAGCCGCACTTGTGCTGTTTAGGGGGCCGTGTTTCCATCCGGGTTCATGAGGAACTGCAGGGTTTGTGAGTTGATGGAAGGCTAATAATGAAACTGTGATATGGGTTGGTGTGATTGTCAGGAGTCTGATGAGCTGCGTGTTTGAGAGTGAAGTGCCACGGTGTTCATTTACATGCTTCTCCACTTCAACATCACACCGAGTCCCAATACTGAGTGTATTTTGCCTCATACTTTGCCATTATGAGGTAAAAAATAAATCAAATTAGCATGAGGCGGCAAGATAAAATGTGAGATAAATGAAGGACACTGAATTAACTGTATGATGGTTGTCAACAAAATAATTTTCTTAAAAACATACAAGAAATTTTTCTGATATTAACCACTTTTCTTAATCAAATATGTTTTTTGTAATATCCGACACACTGATAAATGGCGCCATCTGCTGGGTGTGTAACTGCAGCGCTTGCTTGTTCAGTTACAGGACAAGAAAACAAAAAACTGATTATTGATTAGAGATGCACCGATCGAGCGGACACACCGGTGGCCGGCCGGTCAGTCATAATATATGACAGAGGTAAGCAACATAACAGATGTTTTCCCGAATATCAGCACGATTGCAATGTGACACTGATTTGATACAATAGTAGTTCAATAAACAAGTTAAAATTAAGTGACTTACATTTTAGACACAATATTGACTGTTTTTGCTCAATTTTGCAAACGAAAATAGTTCCAATCAAAGCCACAGCAGAAGTGTGTTGTGTCTCTGATCAACACACAGCGGTGATTCATTACTGAACGGATCGAGTGAGTCAGTGATTCTGTAACCCATTCATACACACAGTCACTTGCCTCGTTTCTGAATGAATCAGCCGTGAATGACTCACTGGTGTCTGGACACACAAACTGCTGGTTTGTTTTATATATAAAAGCATCATTGCATTTTTCCAAACACTTCTTAATTGTATATTAAAAATGTTTTTAAAACATTAATCTTATGTTTTTTATGAAATGTTGCAGTGTAAATGCATTTATGGCAGCTCAGCTTCATCACACAGTCTGTGTAAATACATCTAATGGCACTTCAGAGGCAGCTTCTGTGTTTGCTGCAGTGCAAAGATGGAGTTTGATATGGATTTCATTCGAATGGTAACAGCTCTTCAGTTACTTATTATATATAACTGAATTAATTGATACAATGTATGAACTTGATGTGAAAGATGACATTTAATAAAGTTAGGGAAAAAATGCTTATTTATAAACATAGTAGGAATTAAAATCTGTTTGTTTGAAGACTCGGTCTCAGCACACACACACATTCACATGTTAACTTTAGTTAAGTGTAGATATGAAGACGGACTGAGCAGCTCACTTTCAGAGGAGACTCGCCTCCCACATACAGAAACAACACACTGTGCCTCTTCAAGACGTGCTCGAACATCTGTCTGCTGGGCAGCGACCGCACGGCTGGCCTGAAACACACACACACACACACACACACACACACACACAATCATCAGAAAAGGACTTTCCTAACCTGAGCCAGTGGAGCGCAGCTTTAACTTGCCCCAACACTCTCTCTGCTTCCCAGTTCAGCTCCATACACTACTAGAGCATGCACTGTTCTCGCAGATAAAGCATGTGGAGGTTTTGGAGCAAACGATCACATCATAAGTGTGCCGTGAAACGCTGCGAGAATCTGTGGGTTAGTCATCTCAACACACTCCTTCCTCTCTCAGACACTAGTTAGGGAGCAGAGCATGTGAAATGGGACACAGGGACTTTTCTAGTAATCCTAATGCTCTTGATCAGCGGTTTATTATTACAATACACTGAGAAAACTGATATATGTAGTGTTTACAGCACTGACAATCGATAATACGCTCTACACACTTTCACTTTACTAAGGTGATATTTACAAGGGTTTTACATAATAAAATGTTAACTTTAAAAAGGTAGTAGTATTTAATAATCATTTTGTTTAATGTGAGCTCAAGACCAGTTATAGCGATGAGACTCTGCTGCAAAAACATGTCGTAGGAAACAATGCACAGGTGGTTCATAACCGTAGATAAAACTACATCCAATAGCCTTTAAAGCCTCAACAAGTTTTGGAGAAAAAAAAACATTTAAGGTTTAAAATTCAGAAATATAACTACAGTTTCGACAGTATCTGAATTAAATTCTCACCCAGCCACTCTGTTGGCAAACTCAATAATGTCATCTTTGGTTCTTGGTCCCTTGTAATTATACGCCAGCTCCCCCTTCAGCCTGAGAGAGAGAAACACACTTTTATTTAATCAACGACATAAACAGAACAATTCCACCGAATCTCAGACTCGCCATACACCACATGAACACGTGGTGCCACGACATGCATCTAAAACACGTCGTTCACACCTACAGTGGGTATAGTCTATAAACCGCTGTTAAAACTGCAGCTTTTCAGACGCAAAACAAAAACTTTGGAAGCAAAGTCACGTCAGATGCTTTTACACCTGTAACGTAATACCGAAACCAAGAAAACAAACAAACAGAAACCCCGAACCCTAATCTCATTCAAACTCTTACGGGTCATCATTTAACTATTATTATTATTATTATTTATTTATATTAATCAGTGATTCAGTTTAATAATCGGCAGATGTTTTGATAGACAAACTTCAACTGAGTCTATTCAAAAGTAGTGAAAGTGCATTTGCATACACTTTTTATTTAATTTGTTATATTATTGCATTAAATGGCACGCTGGGGTTGACTGATATCTGTCAGCTAAATGTTAGATGCTGTACTGAGAGGCAAGCGGATGTAAAACTCCTTAATATTTAAGAAATATTGTCTGTTTACTGTGTGTTCACATTATTTTAACAGTATATGTAAATGTATACTTTACAAATACTATAGATGATTAACCTTCTATTGTGTTGTAAATGATGCAATAAGTTATCTCCCAGTAACTGGTGCGGTGCAACAGCCAAACAGGAGCATTTACTACAGTAACAGAAGTACACAAGACTATCCCAGTGTCCTCCAGAGAGCGAGGAGTCCAGCACTGATCCAGCAACACATGCACAGATCTGAGCTCTGGACAAGGTTATGACTGACAGATATCAACCCCAGCAAAGCAGTCATATAGCTAATCAAATAAATATATACAATTATATAAATGCACTTTTCACATTTGCACATTTTCTTGTGAGAGGGACTCTGTCCTTCATTAGAAGAATTGTTAGCCTCATGAGGAATTTCATCAACACCTCGGTCCCCAGACTCCATGCCTGCGTCTGACGGGACTCACAGAGACACACACACACACACACACACACACACACACTCACACAAAATCACACACACACACACTCTCACACACACACACACACACACGCACACACACACACACACACACACACACTCTCACTCACACACACACACTCACTCAAAATCACACACACACACTCACTCACTCAAAATCACACTCACACACACACACACACTCTCACTCACACACACTCTCACTCACACACACACACACACTCTCACTCACACAAAATCACACTCACTCAAAAAATCACACTCACTCAAAATCACACTCACACAGACACACACACTCACTCACACACACACTCACTCAAAATCACACTCACACACACTCACTCAAAATCACTCACACACACACACACACACACACACACACACACTCACACAAAATCACACACACACACACTCTCACTCACACACACACACACTCTCACTCACACAAAATCACACTCACTCAAAAAATCACACTCACTCAAAATCACACTCACACAGACACACACACTCACTCACACACACCCTCACTCAAAATCACACTCACACACACTCACTCACAATCACTCACACACACACACACTCACTCAC
>NW_015506668.1:146324-176149 GCF_001515645.1 Sinocyclocheilus grahami | reverse complement strand
CTCTCACACACACTCTCTCACTCTCACACACACTCTCTCACTCTCACACACACTCTCTCACTCTCACACACACTCTCTCTCACTCTCACACACACACACCCTTTCACTCTCACACACACACACCCTCTCACTCTCACACACACACCCTCTCACACACACTCTCTCTCCACACACACACACTCTCACACACACACACTCTCACACACACACACTCTCACACACACACACTCTCACACACACACACTCTCACACACACACACTCTCACACACACACACTCTCACACACACACACTCTCACACACACACACTCTCACACACACACACTCTCACACACACACACTCTCACACACACACACTCTCACACACACACACTCTCACACACACACACTCTCACACACACACAGCTTTACATTAGATCATGTGTTTGACTCACATCCACCAGCCAGACGTCCTCCATCCTGCTGTCTTTAAACCTGAACAAGGAAGAAAAAACAAACAGGATCTGCATTTACTGGAGGAAACCTCAGCACAAGAAAAGCCCCAGAGGAGTGGACTACAGGAATACCGGCTGCTGACTGGACTAAATATGATTGAAACAATCTCACGGATCACATATTCAAAACAAACAACTAAATAATTCCATGAACTGAGCATGCATAGATTAAATAAGGAGTTTGAGGCTCGTGAAACACGACTGCGTTCTCTGAGGGGTTTGTGCTGTCTTCGTCCAAGAGATATTAATGCACGGATGACTCTTCTCCTTCGAGAGGCTGCGGGTTCGACTCCCGTGTGCTGCATTATTACAGCAGAACATGTCCAGCATCAGCTCGGTGCTCCTCTTCTTCAGCGTCTCGCAGAGCAATGCTTTCTCGTATCTGTCACTCATGAACATTGTACTTGCAGCATGTACTCTTGCACATACACGTTCATGATAATCAAGCAAAAATACTGACATTAATTGACATCCTTCAACTTTCACTCGAACAGAACAGCTTTTTGACAACATCTTTTAAACTCAGCACAGAAAAGAAAACTACTTGTCAAGTGATTTCACGAGGTTTAATCTAAACATGCCAGCACTGTAATCATGGGCTTGCTGTCAGAAGTAAGCATCGAAGCACACTCAGGTTTCTAAGAGCACTATGTGAGCATCAGTAAATGATGAACACACACAGGCCACTGCTTCATATTCAGACCTGCAGCTGGCAGATACTGTATGAATATGAATATGAATATGAATGATATGACCTGAGTCAAAGCATCGGGTCTTCACACTGAGCCGCAACTCTGTCGACCTTTCTCAAAATAGTGTACACATGATGACAATGAGCCCGAAGGAATATCTCACGTGTCATCGAGGTCCTGCACCAAAGCAACCGCGGAACTGAAGAGAAGAGAAGAGAAAGCTGCAAACACACAATCACAGCATCAGACGCCGATCTGCTTCATGATGCATGGCTGCTATAAAGAGGTGTAAAGAGCTGTGAAGAGTCAGTACCCGCTCCGAGCAGCGCCATGGCTCCGGATCAGAGGCGCAGCAGCAGGAAATGCGCACCGCAGCAGCGGCGCATGCGCAGAGACGCCATGCGCTCCAGTCAAAGCCGGAAGCTGCGTCCGACTCGCTCTCGTTCCCTATATAGTGGACGACACGCAGCACACTACATAGAGAAGGAAACGAGAGCATTCGGACACGGCCGTGAATAATTCGCGAAAGCTTCATATTCATAGAATGCAGTGGTCTGACTCCAAAACAACAACTTTCTCATTTATCCCACTTGAAAAAGTAATGTTTTAAACAATTGTAAACGTAAAAGGTGACAACATTGTAAGCACACATAATATTGAAACCCTTTGATCATTGCATTGTACTCTGTAACTCATTTTTTCTTCTTCTTTTGAATAGACTAACATTTCTCACTGTAAAACAAACAAGCAAACAAACAAAACTTTCTACTATCCCTAAAAGCATGTTTTTATTTTGTGAAGAAAAATACATACTTTTGAGAGTGTAGCAGACAAGTGTGCAAGTTTTGGGACAAATTAGGCCTACATCATCATAATTGGCCCGAATGCAATGATTGGATGTCCTGCCTGTCTGTCAGCTTATATTTGCATACCTCCGAGAGTTGGGGGCGTGGCTACTGTAGTAGGCGGAGCCAGAGGGTGTTTAGCGTGTGGAAAAAGAAATGAAGATTCTGTTACTAAAACACAAGCCATACACAGACAGACAACGGGGTGAAACAGGGATAAAGATTAGCAGTGTCTTTACAAGATGCAGGAATTTGATGGAATATTTGGGATTCAATTCGATGAACTTGCAGAGTTTTTTTCTCAATGGGTAAGCTAAACTTTAAAGAACTTTGTTTTTGTTGGAGCTTTTATTGAAAGTAGTGTAATTTTACCTGTTGAGACATGCTTTCACTTCTCTAGAGTAGTAAGAGCTGTTTGTGATGTTTGAGTTCGTAGTTGAGTACTTCAGCTTTAAAGTCCACATGAAATCAACATTTGCAATATTTATTTTATTAGCGCACATTGCTAGTCTTAAAGGGATAGTTCACCCAAAAATGAAAATTCGGTCATTAATTACTCACCCTCATGTTGTTCCAAACCTGTAAGTCCTTCATTCATCTTCAGAACACAAATTAAGTTATTTTTGATGAATTCTGAGAGCTCTCTGAGCCTCCATCGACAGCAAGGATCCTAACACGATCAAGGTCCAGAAATGTAGCAAAGACATCGTTAAAATAATCCATGTGACATAAGCGGTTCAACCTTAACTTAACGAAGCTGCGAGAATACTTTTTGTGTTCACAAAAGAAAACTGAAATAACGACTTTATTCAACAATTCGTCACCCTGGCACCATTTTGGAGAGTACCCACTGAACGTATACAGCATATGTAAGCTGCGTCACGTGGATACGTTGTTTTTGTTGACACAGAACAGCCTCTGTACTATATTGCTCTGTGTTGTATTGAAATGAAAAGCTTATGCATCATCTTGAAAATAAAGCTTCATGTCTTTAAGTCTGTACTGTAAATAGTCAGTGTTATTTCTCTGAATAAGATGTGTATGTAGGGGTGCCTCAGGGCTCAGTACTTGGACCACTTCTCTTCTCTGTCTACATGGCATCACTAGGTTCTGTCATTCAGAAACATGGCTTTTCATATCACTGCTATGCTGATGACACTCAACTCTACCTCTCATTCCATCCTGATGATACGACGATAGCTGCTCACATCTCAGCTTGTCTAACAGACATTTCTTGCTGGATGAAGGACCATCACCTTCAACTCAACCTTGCTAAGACAGAACTGCTTGTGGTTTCAACAAACCCATAACTTTATCAAAATTTCACCATCCAGTTAGGCTCATCAACCATAACTCCTTCAAAAACAGCCAGAAACCTTTGAGTTGTGATTGATGATCAGCTGACTTTCTCAGACCACATTGCTAAAACTGCCCAGTCCTACAGATTTGCTTTATTCAACATCAGGCCCTTTCTTTCAGAACATGCTTCACAACTCTTTGTTCAAGCTCTTGTTCTTGCTCTTGCTGGACTATTGCAATGCTCTCTTGGCAGGTCTTCCAGCCATTTCTATCAAACCTCTACAATTAATCCAGAACGCGGCTGCAAGATTAATCTTTAATGAGCCGAAAAGAACGCATGTCACACCTCTGTTCATCAATCTGCACTGGCTACCAGTAGCTGCTCGCATTAAATTCAAGGCATTAATGTTTGCCTACAAAACCAGCACTGGCTCTGCACCCCTTTACCTAAATTCATTACTTCAGAGTCATGTGCCTCTAGAAGCTTGCGTTCTGCAAGTGAACGGCGCTTTATTGTTCATCTCAAAGAGGCACAAAATCACTTTCACTGACTTTTACATTAACTGTTCCCTCCTGGTGGAGTGACCTGCCCAACTCAATCCCAGCAGCTGAGCCTTAACCATCTTCAAGATACGACTAAAAACACATCTGTTCCATCTTTATTTGACCCTCTAGCTCTAGCACTCTCTATCGGGGCGTCATGCACTCATTAATTTTGAGGGGGCACGAGTGGGGGAGGGGGTGGGCTCGTCATGATACACAGAAGCCACGATAGCACTGCATAACTGATATAGGCTTATGTTTTATTTATTTTTTACCTTTTCATTCGAAATATTCCCAAACGTGTTAAATATATCATGAAATATCTCGATTCTCAATTATGTGTAAGCAAATGCATTTTGCACATGTATAGATTATGTTAGTTGATCTATAATGGATTTTATTTATTAAGTGCTTATGTCACTGTTTAAGTGCACACATTTTCGCCAATCCAAATTAATTCAATCCGATTGCAGATTCTGAAAGTGTTGTTTATGTGTACTCTACACACTGAGGGTCGATTCAAATATTAATTTACATGTACATCACAGAGGTCCATATTGCAAATAAAACAAGTAGAAGTGCAGAGCGGTCACTTCAATCAGACAAAAGCAGGGAAAGCCACCATGGCCATGACATGCTCTAATAAGTGTTTTTGCCTCATGGACTCACATACAGCTATGCCAGAAAAGTTTTTCTTCTTCTTCTTTAATCCGAATGTTGCACACTTTACTCGGTCAGCAAAAAAACAAACAAATTAGAAGCAGTTTTCCAGCATCATGTCTGGCTTCATGCCGATTCCAGCTCCAATAATCCAGCCTCTGTGGATGAAGGTATGAAGACAAGACTGTTGGGAGAGAGTAGAGAGTTTTCAGATGTGGAATGGAGGCAAAATGTTTGAATAACACAACAGTCTTTCTTTATTTTTATTATGTTGTGCTTAATGTTATGAAATAATAGTACATTCTCTCAGTAATGCTCTTTGTATAAATTAGGTTCTTGCAGTGAGTATCATGTGATTTACAATCAATCTGGAATCCACAAAAAGCACTGTGAAAAAGTTTGGTTAAAATCGTTTTTTTTTTATATGTATAGCACTATGTGTGTACTCATAGCACTCCGTACTTTACTGGTGATAATTGAGATGACTCCCCATTTAAATGAACAATGTGGTAGCGATCGGACAGGTAGGATCTAAACCATCTTAAAGCCTGCCCTTGGATACCTGTATAGTTTTGTAATCGATCTATGAGTATGTCATGATCTATAGTATCGAATGCAGCACTAAGATCAAGTAAAACTAGCAATGAGACACAGCCTTGGTCTGACGCAAGAAGCAAGTCATTTGTAATTTTAACAAGTGCAGTTTCTGTGCTATGGTGGGGCCTAAAACCTGACTGAAATTCTTCATAGAGATCATTTTTTGCAGGAAGGAGCACAATTGAGCAGACACAACTTTTAAAATTTTAGACATAAAAGGAAGATTTGAGATGGGTCTGTAATTAGCCAGTTCACTAGGATCTAGTTGTGGTTTCTTAATAAGAGGCTTAATGACCGCCAGCTTGAATGTTTTTGGGACGTGACCTAAAGACAACGACGAGTTAATAATATTAAGAAACGGTTCTTCTGCTACAGGTAACAACTCTTTCAATAATTTAGTGGGCACAGGATCTAACAGGCATGTTGTTGGTTTAGATGCAGTAATAAGTTTATTTAGCTCTTCCTGTCCTATAGCTGTAAAGCACTGCAGTTTATCTTTTGGTGCGATGAATGAAGCTAAAGTATTATACGCTGTAGAATCTACATTTGTTATTGTATTTCTGATGTTATCTATTTTATCAGTGAAGAAATTCATAAAGTCATTACTATTAAACATTATTTGTGGATGAGTGTTTTTGTAAAGTGTTGAATGTGACAAATGTCTAAAAGCAGGTCAAATATAAAAATGTGATTTTGGTTGGAATACGAAAAACCCGAGGCTTTACAGGCCTTTAAAGTTCGGCAGTTAAAGAGTAATGACTTAAATGTTTAACCCAGTCAGGTTTCTAATTTGTCCATGTCGTGTTAATTTGTCTAATTTCTGAAATAAATGTGTGTTGTATAACAGCTTTTTTATGTAAAGCTGTGAAATCTGCATGCAGTGTGAAGAGTGAGCTGATAGTTTGTGTTAATAGTGATGTGCACTAGAGGGCAGCAGTGTTCTTCCAACCTCACTGCTGACAGACGAGCACCTCTAACACATTCATCTCAGAAGGAGCTTTATTAATATCAGAATCAGAAGTGTGTGCAAACACGCAAGGAATTTGTTGCAGTTTCCAGCAGCTCTGGGTGCATATACAGTATACATATATAACACAAGAGTATAAAAAGAGCATTTTAATAAAAGTAAGAAAAATAAATCAATTAAAACCAATTAAGTAATATACTGTATATTAAGATCAGTAGGTTTATGTACAGACGTGTGCATTTATGTACCGTCTGTAATACATTAACAAGGAGCAGTTCATTGTTTTCTCTCTTTCCTCTTTTATTGCTCCTTTCTTTTTCTTTTTGGTAATTTATTTTGATTCATTGTTCTGCTGAGCCCCATTTGTGACTCCAAGAATTTAGAAAAAGAGGTAAAAGGTAGAATAACCGTAAACCATCATGACTTTATGTACAGTGAGAGCAGCATCTCCCTCATTATGAGCATCTGATATGTGGCGTGTCTCATGTTAGATCATCATGTAAACAGGAGTTACGCACATATTCTCTTTTCCTCACGATAGACTCTTGAATAATTGATTTTTGTTGAGTGTGCTTTTTTCTCAGAATTTATAACAAGAATCAGACAATGTCATTCTCTGAGAACAAAAGCCTCTTCACCAACATAAGGAGAAATACAATGGTGTTATGGCAGTATGTTTATCTCATGGGAAGATAGAATGTGAGTCTTTCCTTAGGACTCCTTTTAAAAGTGTTAAACATGATAATTAATTTGAATTGCAGAACTGCATGTTTCTTTTTTGGACACCCAACAGATTTTATGATTTTACAGAGCCAAAAATACGTTTGTGAACCCTTGAAACTTGTGAAATATTGAAAATATCTGGATTTTGGCATTGATTACTCGTGACTCTAGACAAACCCAATCTGCATATGAAACATGAGGGTTAAAAATGGAGCGATCTTGGTGTTGTTGATGCGACTCCTGAGCTCTGAAAGCTTGATTGAGTTCATGCTTGTGTGGGACACAGACAGTCTGCTGGACTTAATAAAACAATAACTTACAAGAAAAGCATTTCACATCAGATTTTATTCTGAACAATTCAGATGCTAATCAGACAAGAGAAATGATTGTGAGGTTTCTGCAGAAATCAGGTGATGAGTTATTTGCCGGTGTCTTTGATGTCGAGCTGATGTTAAGCTGGTTTGATTAGTTGTGTTTCAGTGGAGGACAGTGGCCCACTTTTGCACTAAAACAAAAGCTCACCTTCCTGCTAAATGCCAAAGGGAACAAACCTGTGCTGCTTTCTCATTCTTTGGGACGTAAAATATACAGTATGCTCTAATTAAGAAGAAATGCCACTAACAGCTGAACAGCGTGATCATAGCTAATTAACCACTGAGGGCAATTTTGCCTTATTAATTTTTCACTGAGTTTCTCAGTATTGGCAAGTGTTGTACTGGAGTTTAGGATGGAGATGTGCTGTTTTTTGTCCTGGAGAGCCTCAGCACAGCGGTTCAGTCGCGGGTTCGGTGCTGGAGAACCAGCAGCCATCAAACACTGATCTCATATCTGACAAAACTAAACAAATGAGTGTAGACTGATGTTAGTGACCACAAATCCCTTAACTCAGTAGCCACAGGCTCGTGAGCATAAGCATTTTTCCATATGCATTTAATAGAAAAACTGTTCAAGACTCTGAACAATAATGAGGTCTAATCTTTGAACCAAACAAGAGATTAAGTCCATGTAAAGAGATGTTTGAAAACCATTAAAAACAGCACAAGATTAAAGGTAGTTACCCAATTTTATCTTGTATAAAAATAAAGCTCACTGCATCCTTAAGACCATTAAGACTTTGACATTTTCTGATTACAGTTTAATTCACAGCAATGCAAAACCACAATGTGCCGTATGAATATTTATAGTGTGAAGCATCTGTATAAGGTGCAGGTCACCATCTTAACTAGCGGAACCACCTCAACAGAGAATAGAAAGTTTCTATATCAAAAACTTTTCTGACATAATTGCTCATCAACTTCTTGTTCAACAAGTCTCTGATTGTCTCATGAAAGTACTTCATCATAAAGCTAAAAGCAGTAACCAGAGATCGAGCAAGCAAACTTCAGCAAGTCATTTGCAAAGCTGGGTTAAGTTGATGTAAAGCAGATGCATCTTCAGGGGCTCGAAAACGAACACTTCCCAGCTCCTGACAGGCGACTGACAGCTGTGTAAATGCAGGCTGTCAGGAACAAACACCAGCCTCGGGGACACCTGCTTTAATCACAGAAACAAAGGCGCAGCGAGTGGCCGGCGTCAGTCTGTGATATTCAGATGATGAGGAGGAGCAGCGCCGCACAACAACAACATCAAAGAGTCACTGCTCTGCCTGCACGACGCCGCTGATCTCCTGCTGCTCCACCCGCTGCTCCGCCCGCTGATCGCCCGCTGCTCCACCCGCAAATTGCCCGCTGCTTCGCTCGCTGATCGCCCGCTGCTCCACCCGCTAATTGCCCGCTGCTCCACCCACTGCTTCGCCCGCTGCTCCACCCGCTAATTGCCCGCTGCTCCACCCACTGCTTCGCCCGCTGCTCCACCTGCTGATTGCCCACTAATGGAGAAGGGTCTCTTCCATGTAAGTGCTAAAATCAGTGTTCGAACTTTGGTTGTAAAGTTACTCGTCGTCAGGCAACAGAAGAATACCATAATTCCTCCGTTCAAGGTGTGGGTGCGCTGCGGTGCAAATTCCACTCATGTTTAGTACATGTTAACTCAAAGATTCGTAGAAAAAATATAAACGCTGGACTCTGTGGTTGATTCTGTGTGAAGGTAAGGCATGTTAGTCGCAATTATGTGTTGTGGATGTATAGTTATCTTTATTGAAGTGAATTAGGTTTAAATCGCCGTCATGCATGAATGAATGATATTTTTGCAATTTTACACATAATAATCCACGAGGATCACATTACACAAAACTGAAATTGCACGTCAAAATAACACATTGTCAATATTTTTTGAGACCCCCCAAAATTTCACAAATCACGTTTTCAGGGGAGCCCATGTCTTATTAAGGGGAGCCGAGCTGCCCCTAGCTCCCCTGGAGTTCGCACCCTGGCTAAAATAAAAAAAAAATTTAATAAAATAAAAACAGTGCACATTTCATGGAAGATAAAATCCCATGATTTTTTCCTCAGATAGCTTCATTTTTAAAATGTGTTTATATTTTATTTTATACTTCATTTATATCTAAAGTCAGATGTGTTATATATTAGTTCTATTTAATTCTACTTAATTCTTTAAATCTTTTAATTCTGTTAGTTGTGCATATAATTCTACACTTGCTCCTGTATTTGGAAAAGATGGAGATGATGTAATATATTTTATTTTATTACACTTCTCAACAATATTGTATTGGATGCCCTGGCCTGGGAGCGAGAGCAGCCTGCCCATACACCACAGTAATGTAGAGTAATAATCCATATCCTAGTGATGCCTAGTAAGCATAACCCTGACCATAACCATAACAACCCCTGCAGAACAGCAGTAATCAGCCCTCAGTAATACTCCAGCAATGTCTACACACCAACCAGAAGAGCCTAACAACACAAATCAAATTCAAACTGTAATGTTGTGATTCACCATACAACCTATGAATTGAGGAATTTTTGAAAATCCTGTTTACAAAAATAATAAGCAAAACCGCTGGAAAAGCTAGTGGTCAGGGATGTGCTGTACTTGTTGAAAAAGGTTCAGAGAAACATGTTCAAACATGAGTATGGCTGACAAAACATATGTATAATAAATATGTATTAAAATAAAATTAAATAATAAAATCTTTAAGGCATGACAGGCTAAAATGCTGCTCTGCGATCTTTGTTTGTAAAACACAAACAGAAACATACCAAACTACATTGGTAGCTTTGCTGACATCCATAAAATATGATTTTTTAAAGCTTTACTAACAGTTCAATGAAACAAGAATGCCATTATATGTAAACTTGACTTAGATTGAATTTGTTCCCTAGTATCCATGTAATAATGCGATTCATACATTCATCTGTCTCTATAGCTGAAGTCATAAATCGATGCGTGATCCTGTATGGTTAGTCGTAGCTTATCTTCCCACTCCATCAGTCATCCAGGTGCCTTTATGATGTTTATCACCAGCCTGCGCTGAACCGTTGCTATGAATTGTGTTTCTATGTAATAAAAAAAAGCAGAAGTGATTAAAGCTGAGGCGGCGCAGCCTTAAGGAGACACATTTCTGCCTCTGACGATGCTGCTCTCTCGCTAATTACATGGCAACAAATGAGTTGCCAATCATCTGAATGCATTGTTTGCTCTTATCAGAAGGACCCATCAAGTCGAGCCAATTAAAAGTCTCGAATGAGACAGATGGTGGCGGAGAGCATGTCCTCCCCCTTTACTTAATTCATGATTGCCAATTAAACAAAACAAAACAAAAAAAAACAGTTTGTTGTGATGTAAAAACTGCCAGAAAGGATGGCTGACTTTACCCTTTTTCAGATTAGATGATGGATTGTTTTGTTCTTTTTCCTGTTTGATTTTGAGGCAGTATGGTGTGATGAACAACTAAAACGGTTTAGTGGCAGCTTTCCTGCAGCTCAAACAATAGATCATGACGCTAGCAACACCAGGGTCATGGGTTCGATTCTCAGGGAAAGCAAGAATGCAATCTTGAATGCAATATTACTTTGGATAAAACTTCTGCCAGACGTACAAATGTAAATGAACTCAAAATAATCGATGGAACTGAGGTGATGGCAGGATATTGATAACCCAGATTCATTTCCACTGCCTATGCTCTTTCTGTGCTTGTGTGTTTCTCTGCTCTTTCTGATGCCTTACTTTGACGTATGCAAGGATCCATCTTTTTGGTGCTTCTAGTAAACTAGTAAACTTAAATCATTTTGTTATTTATTTTTCAGATTTTAAAACAATAGAAATTGCTTCTGATCAATCAAATATTTCATTGAAATGCACTGTATTTTTACTTCACTGTTGTAAATGTAGTTTAAATAATGTACATTCTTATTCTAGTTTGTTTCTGTGTGAATATTCGTCTGACCTTTTTCCCCATTGTAGCCATCTGTTTAGCTAAACTCTCACAGGTGTTTCAGGTGTTGAGCTGTGCTTTCCCTCTGAGACAGTGAGACGCAGTGACTGGAAGGACTCTGATTCTTGCTGAAGGAAAAACACATCCCCAGAGATCTTCTCGCATGAACACTGTCACAAACCACGAGGGACCGGATCAGCCTTGATACTGCTAGCAATGACAGTCCAGATCCTTCGGGTATAGCTTGTCAGAGCTGCTCTGGCCGAGCATGTGCTTTCAGTGCCTTCGGTGCCGTTTGTCATTTATAACCCGTTAAAGTCAGACAGA
Source organism: Sinocyclocheilus grahami (assembly GCF_001515645.1). Taxonomy (NCBI): domain Eukaryota; kingdom Metazoa; phylum Chordata; class Actinopteri; order Cypriniformes; family Cyprinidae; genus Sinocyclocheilus; species Sinocyclocheilus grahami. Next base: position 164,670 of record NW_015506668.1, on the reverse strand, counting down.
ATGTGAAGTTTGTTGATGTATTGATTGGTTTCTCCTGCAGATTTCATGAACTGCAGGCTGTGACTTCCGACAGCGTCGTTCGTCACGTTTGGCCTCGATGTTGTTTTGTAACCCAAATGTACGTTTAGATGGAAGGGTGTTTGTCGAGGAGCTGCTGATGGCAGAGAGATGGATTGTTAACAGTTATGTTCTGAGCCGAACTGCTGAGTTATGAGTGGGGGAAGAAACGGGTGCTGTTCGTTTCTTTGAAATCCAACAATGCTGATCTTTCCGATCTCGGTTTAATGTTGTGTTAGCAGTCATCTATCAAACGAGTCAGGAAGCATCATGCCTCACTAGGTTCTCTTAAACTCCTGAGGGCACAAAAATATATTTCCTACCATATTCTGTGTTCGAAACAGCACATAGATATATGCAATACTTCATACAGCCCCATCATTCAATAACAAACTTTGTGAAAGATGAAAGAAACTGGCAGATTCTTTAAAGAATTCAGTGCTGAAAAGTACCGCTCAAACTGTTGAGATCAGTCGCATTGCTGAGAATGAAATTCAGCTGCTTGTTTCTAACGCTGGGCTTCTTTAGAAGCATACGCAGAGCAGCAGGTGCTACACACAACCGACAGCACAGGCTTTCATTAAGGAATATTAATGTGCCATGTTGACAAAAATATGATATCTCAATATTTTTCTGGGATTTTGTTGATAATTTTACAGTGTTTTGCTGAGTGTGTTTTGTGCTGGTTTAAGCCTGTTGTGGACAGCTGACTCCCGAAGCGTTCATATTCTTCATATTATGTGCAGTGATTAGTTCACAGCAGCGACAGAAATGAACGTTTTCATATACAGCCAATATTTACCCTTTAGACTGTGGAGGCTCGTTACCAACACGGCAGATGACAAATTAAAATGAAACATTTTCAGGATAAATAACCAGCGGGTAAATATCACAGATGGTTAAGCTTAAATCAAGAGAAGCAGAAATCATGATCACGATTAAAATAGGATTCATTGTGCAGCCCAATCTGAACTGACTTGATCTGAATAATGACTGTTGTCGTTTGAGCTGCTTTACAGCAGTGTCTTTAATTGTAGGCATAATCTTTTATGTTAAATTCTTTCATTTAATTAATTTATTTAGAATCATTTATAAAATCAGAAGCTTCATCTGAAGGGGCATTTAGATGTATTTACACTGTTTATCGCAGTTGAAAGTTGGGTAATAAACTGTGCATTATTGCGAATAGATAAGTCTTTCTATTCACATCCCACTCACTGCTTCAACTGTTCTGATGTGAGAGAAAACACTCTGGTTTTAAAAGAGCACGCTCATCAATGCAGGCAGATTTAAAGTTCTCTCTCCTCTCTGCGTTAATGAGTTGTCTTCTGTTTTCTACACATGCTGTCATGAGCGCCGCAAACATGGACAGGCCACGTGTATCGGCACTCAGAGGGACATACATGCTGTCTTTTCTGTTTAGTTACTGATTATGAATGATTGTCAACCAAAATTGGGTCAAATCAACCCAACATATCAACATTTGGGTTGAAAAAATAACCTGCCGTTTTTCAATACAGTATCTACACCAAACAGTGTGAGTTGTAAGCTGGACAGAATGTGTAACTGATGTTGTGAAAGCACTCTTCTCACAGCACTGGCAATTAAAGCACAAAACAATTCACAAGATTACAATAGTTTCATCATTATAATATCATATCTAATAATCGTTTAAATATTCACATCAATTTTGCATTTTCTCTTCTAAAATGTTATTTTTGTCAAATAAAGTTAAAAGTATACAACTGATGATAATTACTGAATAGTGTCAAAATGTAATGGATATTTTCGTCAAAAGCTAAGAGCAGCTCTGCCTGATACTAACAGAGGTTATTTCTAACTGGTTTGCATCTTGGCTTTGACATTTTGTATTAAAATGTGAGATAATGGCTTTGTTCTCTATGACGTCATGCACTTCACTGTATCATTCCATCCTCGCTGCACGCTTTCAAAACCATGCTTTCATATCTAGTTCTCTGGTCTTCCAGAGCTAGTGTAGCTTATAATGTTAGAGTTTGATTTATCAAGTAGGTGCAACAGTTTTTTAGGACAACAGAAAGCATATCCTTCTTGGAAGTCAATGCATACTCTAATTTCAAGGGAATAAATACATTTTGCTAAATAATTATTTCTGAAACAAATTGATTTCCAGTCCTCTGTAAAAGCTCAGTTGTAATCAGTGCTAGTAATGAATGGTGATCAAGGTCCAATATTCACACTGGAGTGTCAGAATATTGATTAGACCATTAAAAGATTTTGCACTTACTGTGTGTTGAACATTTTGACTTTTTCTCTTTCATAAGCGTACTATGCTAACATCTCATTTCCAGCGCGGCTGAAAAAGACACACAGCTTTTTCCAGATCATCAGCACGAGCGACACACTGTATGTTTCTGTTTGTGTGTGACAGTCAATAAACACATGTGGCTTTTTTAGCCTGAGCACTGAAGCACGACAGCACATTTTCCCATGAGACACAAACTCATGCATATTTAATTCGGTTTAGTCTAATTCAACTTTACTTTCATAGTGCTCTTCACAATACAGATTGTTTCTATGCAGCTTGAATGAAATTAATTCAGTGTTAAGCATGTTATGTGGTTAGTTAACACCATGTATTCAGTTAAGCAGACACAATGATCATGATTACAGCTTGTGATCACAATGATTGCAATATAAGAATAATATTTGACAGTTTTGCATGTCGAGCCCAAGTTGGCATCATCTGAAGTCTTTGCAAGTGTTGGTGTCATCCGAAACATTGGCAAAGGCTGGATCCAATCTGGGGCTGCAGTAATCTGTAGTTTTCTCGGGATGGGCATGAGATGGGGATATAATAATTTGCATAGCTGCTGTTCATAGCATTTCAGGCAAAGGATGATCATGTGTATTTAATATTTAAGGTGTAATTATAGTACAAGTTCATGAGAAGTTTTTTGTGAATGCTTGGCTGAAGTGATGTGTCTTTAATCTACATTTAGTGTGAGTCTGACCATTATCAGGGAGGCTATTCCAGAGTTTAGTAACTAAATGTGAAAACGTTCTGTTTTATCAGAATGCAGTCAAAGAAAATAACTGATCATCCAGACTTTAATTTCTTTATCACTCTGTTATCTTGGATCATTCAGAAATTGCATCTGGTCTGAGAGAAATGTAATTATCATAACAGTGGAAACTAATCCTATGTTTTCTAATAATATTTCCAAGAGGCAGCATGTATAATGAAAACAGCAGAAGGCCTAATACAGATCCTTGCAGTATTCCATATATTACAGCTGTAAGTGTAGATGCTTGCTCATTTATACAAACAGAATGGTAATGGTCAGACAGGTAGTCTTAATGCTTGAATACTAATGGTATTTTGTAATCTGTCTAGGAGTATGTCATGATCTATGCCATCAAACACAGCACTAAGATCGAATAAAACTAGCAGTGAAATGCAGCCTTGGTCAGATGCTCATTAGTAATATTAACAGGTGCAGTCTCTGTGCTATGATGGTCCAAAAACTGTCTGAAATTCTTCACAGATACCTTTTTCTTCAACAAAAAGAAGCATATTTGAGCAGACAGTTTTTTTCTAATATTTTAGCCATAAACAGAAGATGGGTCTGTAGTTTACTAATTCACTAGGCTGTGGTTGTGGTTTCTTAATGAGAAGTTGTTGAGACGTGACCTAGAGTTCAAATAAACTCACTGCACACACACTCTTCTAGAAAGTCTTTCACAGAAACTGTAAAACAAGTGTTCAGATGAATTACTGGAGTCATTCACATTCTTCACACAAATGCAAAGGCAACCAAAACAACACCTTTGAGGGTATTTACTAGCAATGAATTATGCACAAAATAATAGCGTAATTTATCTGCATGCAATGTTTGTGATGTTTTACTGATTCACTGAAAGATTCATGTAAACCTGCTGTCTGTGACCCTATATATATATATCAGTTGATCGTCATTTGATAAAATATCAAATGAACAAAAGAAAACGTAAACACACATGTATCTTATAAATGAAATAAATCACACAGAGATCTGGCAGTGCACAGTGGGAGAGATCTATCTCTTCAGACAGACAGAAATACAAACCTTTCTAGCGAGGAGGTCAAAACGTCTGGACCGTGTTAGAAATTAAAAACCACTTGTGTGATAATTATTAAAAATGTTACCACCTTTATGAAATGTGAACTAAAAGAAGACCATGAAAAGCATCAAGTAGCTTGTAAAGAGTTGTTCTTCAGTTTCATGCTCATCAAACCTGGAAATCTGTAAAGTGTAATATTCCCCATGTAAAACCCCTTCAGTCCATTCAGTAACATCCCTAACATCTCTGAACAACCCTTTTACATTTGTAGGACCTTACAGCAAACCAGGCAGTAATGGCTTAATCAAAACTGTGTGGAAACAGAGCAAAAAGCAGAAATGCAGGAGTAAAATAAAAGACACTGGCAATAGCCAGTCTGAGCTGAGTTACTCCATGGACGATTATAGCAGTAAGAAAAGTCCCTCCAATGCTGTCAAGATTAATGTCCAGAGATAACACATCTCAATATCACAAGAAAATTCAGGAGTTAGAGTGAAAGAGGGTGACAGAGAGCTAAATCAGACTATCTTTTGAGAGCTTTTGAGCTTTTGAACACAGGACTGAAATGCACTTCAATCTACTCTCCGAATGGCACAGAGATGGCCTTTACATATCAGAATAGGAAACGTTAATGCTAGAAGGAAATTTATAGCTAGATATGCTAGTTCTTTAGATAGAAAAAGTTCAAAGGTACTTGCTACAGGCCTAGTTCAATGTCATTTTGAGTATGCATGTTGTTCATGGATGGTAAAGTTACAAAGGTCACAAAATAAAGCGATAAGGTTAGTTTTAGGATTACATTGTTTATTCATGTGGAAAATATACACTTTCGACAGCTTGGTTGCTTACCTATTCAAATAAGATCAGTCCTCTGACAACTAAAAGTGGTACAAAGATATATATACAGTAGTTCAGTATATATAACGTAACTGATGATATTCAGAGAGTTAAATGACTTGACACAAGCTGATTGGTTCATGCTGGATTACCTTATTTGCCCAAAATCTCCAATGCTTTTGATATCTTCTGTAGGCTTTCATTTCTACATTAACTGTGAACGGATCGCTTTCAGATGCACACCTCACTAGTGGGGTCGGTTTGCAGTTGACGTTTTAACAGTTGTTCACAGTTTTAAGTCAAGGTGAACTCGTATAACTGTTTTCCATAAACGTCATACTGTCAACAGCCTTACCTATTTAACTTCAGTATCAAAATGCATCTTTGCAATGCATAGGAAACAAAGAAGCTGCGTCTGAAGAGGTGTTTAGATGTAGGCCTATTTACACACTTTTAAATTCAGCTCAGGGGGACATGAATGCATTTAACCTGCAGTTACAAATGCATAAATACATTTTGCTATTTTAAACATAAAACATTGAATACTGATATTTACAATTATTTTAAAAACGAAAAGATATTTTAAATGTGAAATTAAAACTGCCAGTAGGTGGCAGATTTAACGAAATTCAGTAACGAAACACCGTCATGTTGCTCAGAGATGCAAAACAGCGCTGTGGCTGTTTGGAATTAAGTTTTGTTGGCGAAATAAAGCAAAAACAGGCAATATAGTGTCTCTTAATTAACTTCTTGTTTATTGAACTGTTGAATAAAATCACATTTGTAATCATGCTGATTTTAGAGGTGAAAACTGGCACTCTTCATGTGATATTGACTAACGTTCTTTCTGTGGTATTTTTATGCCCAATGGCACTTAGTCTTTCACAAAACATAGCTAACGTAGGGACATCATAACTAGCCACCATATTAATTTATGGTCTTAAATATGTCCAGCGGTTTTTTTTACAGTCTATGGTCCAGCGTTTATCGGCTTGTGCGTCAGTAATAATGGTCCGTGGGGAAACACAGTGTTCCGTGTGGTTTCAGTACATGGACTAAACGAAGCCTCGAGGAAAATAAATTGCCTCAGTGATTTTTTGTATTCGAGTTACTCGAGGTATTTGAGGAATCGTTTCAGCCATAATTCACATTTATTCTAACTCTTTTTGCAAAATATTTAATTGTTAGCTGAATACTATGAATGAAAAGCAACAGGCTAAAGAACACTTACACACTGTGTGCGCAGCAGAGAAAACAGCACACGAGTCATCTTGACTTGAATGGTTTAAAATCACATTAAAAGTGTAGTTTGTTACAATAGCAAAGGTGGACTCCAGGCACGTTTTTGCAGGACAAAAAAAGAGCATTTCATTTAACATTTTAACCCATACCTAGGCTGGGGAATCCAAAAACGATTCCAGTTCTAGAATAGGATGCTTAAGGTCAGGAATCATCTACTTGTTATAAAATTACAATTTTGATTCCTCGTTTTAATATGACTTTAAACCATTCAAGCACAAGACGACTGGCACACTGTTTTCTGTCCTGCACACACAGGGGCATAGCCATCATTTCAGTGAGGGGGACAGAAATGTAAAAAAAGAATAAAGCTTTTTCCCCCCTAACTTTTGTCTAATGGACAGGCTAAATTTTTTCTTATGTCTTTTAATTGCCTAAGAAATCAAATATGCAGCTGGACGATAACCAATAATTTGTATTCTATAATTTTTTTTTGTATTTTCCTAATGACAATTTTATGAAATAAAACACATAATAAGGCATAGATAAGGAATAGTTTCTATACTGAAATAAATGTCATTTCAATTAGCACTGCATTATTCATATACTTTATTTACTTATTACCTGGAAATGACTTAAAAATGACCTTTTTTAGCTACAGCGATAGCGGGATGCCTTTGTCCATATTAGGGATTTGTATGTAGTGAAGTTGAATACTTTTATTTTTATTCTACTCAAGTAAAAGTAAATGTACGACAATTTAATTATACTCAAGAAAGTAGAAAAAATATAAAAATGTACTTAAGTACTGTAACAAAAGTATTTGTAATGAGTTAATTTTCACCTCTGCACACACCACATATTCTAGCAAATCAAACTTGCCATCGCAGTCTGTTCATTATCATAATAAAATACAGCCAAACATATCAATTTAAAGAGTCCGTAGTATAAGCGGTCTACAGCTGCATCTTTGTGCATGTGAAGAGGATGATTGTTTCCGTCGATATGAGAAAGTGCATGAAGCCTGTCTATTATAAATAATAGTTTAACATTGAAATACTTTGCGAATATGGAAACATTGGTACGTGAGCCCAACGGTACTTTCAGTTTCGCTTTGTTTTGGTTTGCTATCCTTTATATTTTTTTCATTCTTGATCTGTTCTGCATACCGTTACATTTAAATGATTTGTTTTGGAGTGAGGGGAACTAGGCTATGATTATAATGTTTATACATTCAAATATTTCACTTTATTTGGTATTATTTCTGGTATTATTACACTCTCTCTAAATGTTCTGCTGCTCACAGAAGAGTGGAGAGAGTGGGTGAAGCAGTAGCACCAATCAACGGGAGCGATTTATGGTCCAGCGTTTATCGGCTTGTGCGTCAGTAATAATGGTCCGTGGGGAAACACAGTGTTCCGTGTGGTTTCAGTACATGGACTAAACGAAGCCTCGAGGAAAATAAATTGCCTCAGTGATTTTTTGTATTCGAGTTACTCGAGGTATTTGAGGAATCGTTTCAGCCATAATTCACATTTATTCTAACTCTTTTTGCAAAATATTTAATTGTTAGCTGAATACTATGAATGAAAAGCAACAGGCTAAAGAACACTTACACACTGTGTGCGCAGCAGAGAAAACAGCACACGAGTCATCTTGACTTGAATGGTTTAAAATCACATTAAAAGTGTAGTTTGTTACAATAGCAAAGGTGGACTCCAGGCACGTTTTTGCAGGACAAAAAAAGAGCATTTCATTTAACATTTTAACCCATACCTAGGCTGGGGAATCCAAAAACGATTCCAGTTCTAGAATAGGATGCTTAAGGTCAGGAATCATCTACTTGTTATAAAATTACAATTTTGATTCCTCGTTTTAATATGACTTTAAACCATTCAAGCACAAGACGACTGGCACACTGTTTTCTGTCCTGCACACACAGGGGCATAGCCATCATTTCAGTGAGGGGGACAGAAATGTAAAAAAAGAATAAAGCTTTTTCCCCCCTAACTTTTGTCTAATGGACAGGCTAAATTTTTTCTTATGTCTTTTAATTGCCTAAGAAATCAAATATGCAGCTGGACGATAACCAATAATTTGTATTCTATAATTTTTTTTTGTATTTTCCTAATGACAATTTTATGAAATAAAACACATAATAAGGCATAGATAAGGAATAGTTTCTATACTGAAATAAATGTCATTTCAATTAGCACTGCATTATTCATATACTTTATTTACTTATTACCTGGAAATGACTTAAAAATGACCTTTTTTAGCTACAGCGATAGCGGGATGCCTTTGTCCATATTAGGGATTTGTATGTAGTGAAGTTGAATACTTTTATTTTTATTCTACTCAAGTAAAAGTAAATGTACGACAATTTAATTATACTCAAGAAAGTAGAAAAAATATAAAAATGTACTTAAGTACTGTAACAAAAGTATTTGTAATGAGTTAATTTTCACCTCTGCACACACCACATATTCTAGCAAATCAAACTTGCCATCGCAGTCTGTTCATTATCATAATAAAATACAGTCAGCCAAACATATCAATTTAAAGAGTCCGTAGTATAAGCGGTCTACAGCTGCATCTTTGTGCATGTGAAGAGGATGATTGTTTCCGTCGATATGAGAAAGCGCATGAAGCCTGTCTATTATAAATAATAGTTTAACATTGAAATACTTTGCGAATATGGAAACATTGGTACGTGAGCCCAACGGTACTTTCAGTTTCGCTTTGTTTTGGTTTGCTATCCTTTATATTTTTTTCATTCTTGATCTGTTCTGCATACCGTTACATTTAAATGATTTGTTTTGGAGTGAGGGGAACTAGGCTATGATTATAATGTTTATACATTCAAATATTTCACTTTATTTGGTATTATTTCTGGTATTATTACACTCTCTCTAAATGTTCTGCTGCTCACAGAAGAGTGGAGAGAGTGGGTGAAGCAGTAGCACCAATCAACGGGAGCGATTTTGAACTTAAGAAAGCTGATTGGTCAATAATATGTTAATATGCTCCAAATACATCTACATAAACCCGCAATCGCTCTGTCTCGTATGCACTCACGCACCGTCACGATTTAATGCACTTGTTAATGCCGGATCTTTAAAAACAAATACCGGAACACAAAAATCCAAAATCTGACATTTTCTGGAACAGGAACCGGCAGGATGCGGCTCATATTAAAATTTCGTTACACGAAACGATTGGTCTGTGCAAGAAACGGAACAGTATTTATATAGTTTTTTACCTCTGATTCACCGCAATGTCCAACTGTCCTGAGCGCGTTCTCAACAGCCTGCACGTGACGCGTCTTCTTCTTCTTCTTGCTTTACGGCAGATCGCAGACCAATCGTTTCGTGTCTTTACACATCAATGTATCGTCACGAGCCGCAGGGTTTAATTTGGTTTTGTTTGTGTATGTTTTTTTTACTCTCAAAGCCGTGATTCCCATTCACTTCCATTATATGACTGACAGACTGCAACGGTTTGAGCTAAAAATCTTCGTTTGTGTTCTACTGAAGAAACAAAGTCACCTACATCTTGGATGCCCTCGGGGTAAGCAGATAAACATCACATTTTCATTTTTGGGTGAACTATCCCTTTAAGATACAAAAGGTGGGAAACTTTTGTGTTTGTTGGGTGAAACAGAGAAAGTTATAGAAAAGAATCTCTCACCACACTGCCGGCATGAGCAAGAGAGAGAGAGAGAGAGAGAGAGAGAGAGAGCGAGACTCACACACACACACACACACACTCTCACATACACACACACACACTCACACACACACACATACACACACACACTCACACATACACACACACACAGACAGAGGCGCCGCATCCTCTCGCTCGGTCTCAGTCTCCACGCATGGCGCAGCATCAAGAGCAGGAGAGGATTTGACTCGTCTCTCTCTCTCTCACATCTCGACTTGAGCTGAGCTTCGACACGCATCAGATGAACCCGAGCACTTCTGGTGACACCTGCGGCTGCTTCTCCTCATTCGGTGAGTGTTCTGCATGTGTTTGTGATGAATGATTATAACGGGTCTACGGTTCTGCTGACAGACATTCACATCCAGAAAGAAACAAAAAGAAAACATGGCTTTAAATTATGTCTTCAAAACTCAATTTAACAAGAACGTCAATGGGCTGGAGCGATCATGATCTTTCACATCCATCCAAATCTAATATAGTACTCAGTACCACTGACTTTTTGTCCCTCCGGATGTTAGAGATGCATTTGTGGTTCAAACACTGATAGACTATGCTTTATTTCATGTTCATGGGCTGAATTAATTTCTCTGTTTGAAGGGTGGGTGATATAGTTTCTTTGGAACAATTGTTATGTTTGATAATGAATGTGAATTAATATCACAGTATGTTAAGATTTTTTTGTTCTAAATATTATATAGCACTTTTTATTAATAAAATCATTTACAAATGCAGTTTAGCAAAATTCTTGATAAGTATGGTCATGAACATTTAATATGAACAGCAAAATATGCAAACTGTAACTATTTAAATGCAAACTTCTTGTATCTGTTATGTATTATACTTGTAGTCTAGTACATTGTCTGTATACAGCATCTTTACATTAATGAACTTAAATTAAACTTTAAGGAATACTAATAATTTTATTTTTAAATGATTTTTTCTCACCATTTTGTTTCTTTTTAGACATTACAAATGAACCAGACATAAAACGTATCCAGACTAACGGCAGATTTTTGCACTAAATGGATTTTAAATGCCGCTTCCAAATAGTAATAACAATATAATAAATAATAATAATTAATATTTGTTGCTACAAATTAGTCATTAATAATTGTGTCTTTGATCAGAAATCACCCGTTCTCTCTTTAGTCTGTTGATTCAAGTCACACAAAGAATATTTACTTTCAACTGATAATTCTGTTTGAGAAATGATCTACTCACTGAAAAAAAAAAAGATCTCCTAGTTTGATGTTTTCCTCCACCCATGGAATAAGCGCATAACATATTTTTAGAATGTAAAAGTTGCTCAATTTGAATAAAAAATGCATCCTTGTTTGTTTAACATCTTTTCTGCATATAGTGTCCTCTTTTTAAAAAAAGTCTTAAGGTTTTACTCAGTAAGGTCTTATTTGATTAATAAGATGAGATAAAATACTGTTTTTTTGGATAGTTGATATTAAATTTTATTTTTTAATACTGAACATGGACAACTAATCAAGTAATGAATACTTATATAATCCATTTATTTCTGTCACAGCGTAGCTGAAATGTCTCTGCATGACAGTTAGCGATTCGGGATGCTGATCGTTTTACTTTAAACCGTTTGGATGATTATTAGTTTATTCTATTTCATGTGTTGATTGAAAAACTCAAGGTCAAGGATTATTGCATCAGATCCATTTGGACTAATGTTAAATAATATATCGCCAGTCATCAATAAAATCTACCTCAATCTTTCACGTAAAAGTAAAAAATCAGGACGGATCATAACGTCCTTCCCTATTTACCTTTACTGAAACAACACAGGGATTCACCAAATGGAGGAGTGTATTTAGTTTAGTTTTAATACATACATGATACTTTTTTTTCAGGCACTGACATCACACTGTCCACCTCACTATCTACTATCTCACTGTCCATCACACTGTCCATTTCACTGTCCCTCACACTGACTGTTACACTGTCCATCAGTCTAACTGTCAAACTGTCCATCTCACTGTCCATCACACTGTGCATGTCACTGTCCACATAATTGTCCTTAACACTTACCATCTCGCTGTCCATCACACTGACCATTACACTGTGCATGTCACTGTCCATCTCACTATGCACCATCTCACTGTGCATCACATTGTCCACCACCACACTGACCATCACATTGCCAATCACACTAACCATCACATTCTGCATCTCACTGTGCACCATCTCACTGTCCATCACACTGTCTATCTCACTTTGTACTATCTTGCGGTCCATCACACTGTCCATTTCACTGTCCGTCACACTGACCATCACACTGTGCACCATCCCACAGAGCATCACACTTTCCATATCATTGTCCTCAACACTGACCATCTCACTGTCCGTCTCACTGAGCGTCACACTGTCCACCATCTCACTGTCCATCGCACTGACCATCACACTGTGCATCTCATTGTCCATCACAATGTCCATTTCATTGTCCTTAACACTGACCATCACACTGTCCATCTCACTGTCTACTATCTCCCTATCTCACTGTCCATCCCATTGTCCATCTCACTGTCCATCACACTGACCATCACACTGTCCATCACATTGTGCATCATACTGTCCATCTCACTATGAACCATCTCACTGTACATTAGAGGTCTACACGGGTCCAAAAATTCGTACACACTGAACCAACCCGGACCCGTCTATTATTTTGAAAGTTGGACCCGGGCCCGTGCAGAACCGAGAAATGTAAAAAATGTACTACCCGGAACCGACACGGACCGTCAATTATTTGAAACATGGACCCAAACCCGGCCGGGAAGACACAGACCTGACTGGACCCGATCGGCACATATATTCCACAGCAAATTGCTATTAACAAGTCGATAAACAAGTTGCGAAAATTAAACTTTTTCTCTTACCTAATGTAAGAAGCCTTCTCCCTTGTACCTGACTGTGATGCACACAATCCTCCTTGCCAAGAAAGTTCCATCCGTGTTATTCCTCTCTTGCCAATTGAAATGCGTAATCCACTCATTATTCCAGTTTCAAAAGTCCACTTGCTGTCACGGTGACGGATGACAAATGCGACTTTGCAGTTTTGCAGTTTTTGTATCTCGAGTCAACTTGCATAATAATTGAGACTGTTTGCCCATTTGTATTATAATAACGATTGCTCGTCCAGTGCCATGGCTGCTGACGTTAGCTTTACTTATTTGCTATCATCTCTGTGCTCTCTGAGCAGAGTCTGAGCAAAAATTTTAGATATAACAACAATACGGTTCATTCATAATATTATTTAAAAAAATAATCAATAATAACTCACATCACTCATGAAGGTATCCATTATCCCCGTGCGTGTGCAATAACTCCGCCCCCCCTGCTTCTGATGACGTCGCTCGTGTTTTTTTTGTTTTTTTTCCACCTTATTTCAAATTACCGACTCAAGCTTTTCTCATCCTAATTTTACAAGTTGAAAGTTACAAAACAACACACGCACAGCGCTGACTGACTCTGAGAACGGCCGGGTGTTCTCCGAGTCCGATCGACACGGGTATTAAACACAGTGTTAAACAGACCCGAGACCCGAAGTAATAGATTGGGACCTGACCCGGACTCGGCTGACCATTTAAAATATAGCCGGGTCCTCGGGTCTTGAGTCCTCCGTGTAGACCTCTACTGTACATCACACTGTCCACCTCACTGTGCATCACACTGTGTTATCTCACTGTCCATTACACTGACCATCACACTGTGTATATTGCTGTCCATCTCACTGTGAACCATCTCACTGTACATCACACTGTCCACCTCACTGTCCACTATTTCACTGTCCATCACACTGTCCATCTCAATGGCTGTCTCACTGTCCATCACACTGTCCATCTGACTGTGCATCATATTGTCCATATCATTGTCCTTAACACTGCGGGAGCAGGCACTGCTGTGGCAGTGGGGAAATACAGATAAGGCTCCTGCGGGAGCGGGGTGCTGCTGGTTGAAGTGGAGATGAGCCACTATGGGTGGATTCGGTGATGTTAAAAGGGGTGGCTATGGTGGGACTGGAGTTCGAGTGAACAGGGATGGACTGGCGTTAAAGGGGTTGGCTGATGAGGGATCGGTGGGCTTCGTTGATATGGGATTGATATAGGCTTCTGATGACCAGCGACCGAGTGCTTGGATCTGCTGCTGGGAAAGGCCTTTTTGGGCCGCTGTGGTTGACGTGCCTATTCGGGGCTTGCACCATTAGCGGATGCAGCCTCGCGCTAGAGTTGGACGGTGGGGCTGCAGGCCATGGGTAGGGGGTTGGGAGTGGGGTAAGGAAAAGGCTGTGGATGGGTCTGCGCCACTAGCGTAGGTGTGCTCATGCTGTCGTGGCTACTTGTGGAGATGAAGGCCGGCACGTCGCCGAGAAGAGCTGTGAGCTGAAGCTCGGCTGATCAGGGAGGGGGTTGGGGGCTGGCAGCTGTGGCATCTGGGGAGCGGCCCAGGCTTGCCGAAGGCCTTCTGCTGCGGCCTGACGGCCGGAGACCCGTCCTTGATGGAGTAGTGGTTTGCATGGTCCGTGGGTACAGGTCACTGCGGACCTGGCTCGCTTTATTCATGGCTTTTGATGAAGGAGTGGAGTTTGAAGGCGGAGCCCCTGGCTGGAGAGAAGCATAGAGGGCGTCGAGTTCCACCTTGTTCAACTGTCGTGGGACGTTGACGCCGGTGCTGATTTGCGCCTAACATAGGCCTGTCACGGTCCATTTCTCCACGGCGGGGATGGAGGGGAGGGCTGAACCGTAGGAGGACGTTGGGGAAGGTGGCTGATGCCTGGAAGGCATGATTTCTTTTCTGAAAATAAATATAGTTTAATAGAAGCGATCAAGATAAAAAAAACGTAACCTCTTCCTGTCTAGCTTGTATTACTCTGAACAATGCCTGAAACTTTGTATTGCAAGCACTTCCTACATTTATTTGCGTCTTTCTGATGAATCGCTTGTTGTATTCCTCAATTGTAAGTCGCTTTGGATAAAAGCGTCTGCTAAATGAATAAATGTAAATGTAAAGATTAACAATCAGTTTGAATCTGATTTAACATTCATTTGGATTAAACACTTTGATTAAAAAAAAATAGCCATTTTAGAGCAAGCACATACATCTTGAGATATATCTAGGATCGTCAAAAGTTCGAAAAGAAAGCAGATATTTGGGCATTATAGTTTTCAATGGTCACTTCATCTTTAGATAAGCCACTTCCCATAAATGCCCATATACAGTTCCTGATGTGATCTTGAGTCTATCAAACATTTGTTCACCTTAAAATCTATGTGTAAGGCATCAAAGGTATAGAGTTTTAGACATTCTGAACCACAAACACATGAAGAGCTGAAGACATTCATTCACAACACATTCCTTTAGCATGAGTTTATTATGCAGTGATGCAGAATGACAGACTAAATAAGCACATGCACACTTTATCTAGTTTCACAAAGGCAGACTTCTGACTGTCATCATGAAGTCCACTTTGGGGCTTTTCACACTGCGCTTAACCCTGGGTTATTGTTGTTTTAAACACCCCTTTTAACCCCGGGTGAAGGAATGCTTCAGACATGTAATTTAGAAGCGAGGTTAGCACAGCTTTTAATGTAGGGTTATGAAACCCTTCTCTGTAACAGGGTTAGCACAGCTTAGTGGAGTTAACCCCGCACTGCAGTGCCAACCTTGTGCAGTGTGAAACGGAGCGGTGTTAGAGTGTTATAGCTAGATGCTTAGCAACAGACGTCCAATCATGAGCCTCAAATCCACATGCTTTGGACAAATACAGAAACACTGTACACAGTCTTTTCAGTGTTTGAGGAGAAAATGACAAATGGTGACGGAAAACACACGACTTGAAGTGAAGAAGAGACCAATTCATTCTTACCTTTATAGTCCAAAACATCCATTATGAAGAACATGATTCTATAATATATGTACAATGCTGGAGGTGTTGTGTAAACTCATCGCACGCTGCGTTCATCCAATCAGTGACACTGACACCACAAATATGCAAATAAGGGTTTTAACCCAGAATGTGCAGTGTGAACCGGCAGCTTATGAATACCCAGGATTAACTTTTAACCCAGTGTAAAACATGAAGTAAGAAAACCCAGATTAGGTTAAAAATAGCTCTACTTTTAAAACATCTCAAAACCCCTGTTAAATCCAGTTGTCTTTAGTCATTTAGCAGATGCTGTGAATCAAAGAGAATTACAAATAGAACATCACAAGCATACTGGGATCAGCAATATTCTCATTGCCAAATTAAAAGAATAGTTAGAGTGGTACAGAAGCAGTACAAATCAGAAGTTGTTTGTTTATAAGAAGTGGGTGAAGTCAAACTTTAGGTCGTCATGTTTTGTCGTTAAGTGAAGGTTTTAAACACATTAAAAGCACCAGCAGCAGCAGCACATCTCTCTGCTCTTCCTCCAGATTTCCGTAACTGTCTCAATAAGTGTGCTTAAGTGTGCTCGACTGCGGTTCAGCGCTCATCATGCTTTTACTACATTGTCAAGTTTATAAAGTTTTAATAAGGATCCTGTCTCAAGATGCTCTGCATCATTCTGTCTGATTGTTTGGTCACATGATCACATGTGTCACGTCTCAATACTCAGAACCTTAGAAATCACAATCTGTCACCTTTGGCTTGCTTAGTTGGGTCTAAAAGAATATAATATTCTGGACTTAATATTCATTGATTATCGATTATCAACTGCAGTGACACTATCTGACATGAATAAAACTTGAATTGAGCATCTTCTGTAGAGCTTCTTTTTAGCTGAATTGCATTTGTTTCATAATTGACGGACTTTACAGTTATTGAACTGAATCAACACTGAACTGACTTGAGCTGCTTTAAAGCTGAATTAGGATTTGTTATTATTGTGAAGTTGATTTAAAACGGTCTGTATTGTGCTGTAGAAATAAAGGTGTCCCAAAAATGACAGAAAATAAATTAGTGTGTGTAGCACTATTTGATAATATGTGTTAATTATCACCCTGCAATAATCACTCTGTTAAGGAGGATGAAAAGCAGAAGACTGAAAGAGACAGCAGCGTTTCACAGCAAGCTCTGGGCGAGCGCTGTTCGTTTAGCCCGAGGCGAGAGAGCGAGAGACGCTGTGAGTGGGAAGAGCAGATGCTCAGCATGCTGGAGCAATTATCTCTATCGCCGGCACCTGCCCACAGAGAAGAGCTGAGACACGGCAGAAACAGACCAGGGCAAATGCCTTCCAGCCTTTCCATGCAGGGATTTTTAAGGCTGACTTTGATGTGGAAACTGAAGCTGACCTGCAGTCTGATCTTCTGCTTGTTTTGGCAGATTCCTTGACTTACTGAGATATGGAGTGAATGAGACTTTATTGTGTTTGTGGAGCTGTCAGAGGAGCGAAACACACCTCAGATAGCAGCAGGCGTGTGTGTGACGCGATGATGTCAGGAGATACAGGTGACACAGCAGAGCCAAACAGAGAGTGCTTTACTGAGTAAACCAACAAAGCAATGCTTGTAAGCACCACAGTCAGAGTTTCAGCAAGTCTCTGAATGCTCGCATCTGAAGGCATTTTAAATACAGCTGCAAGCCACAATTACAGGGCCAAACACACCAACCTTGTAACATTTGTTTGAATATAGCATTCCAGACATGATTTCATTAGATTTTCTTTCAAATAAAACCAGAATTACTTGCAGATGAATACAGATTGCATTTGACTTTTAATAAATTGGTGACTTTGTTACAAACTGATCAGGGAACAGTTACATATATTGCATATATAAAGTTTTGTGTCATTGTGCCAAAGCGTTGCAGAGACGCAGCCTCAGATCCTGTTTGTTAAACCGTTAGATGGGAATAATATTTAAAAAACTGCATCAACTGCTTAAACCTGAGTCAAATCAGTGATGATCCAAATTCATTTAGCTTATAACATCTTTAGATTCCTAACCAGCTAAAAAGCTTAGTTATTTGAAAACCTTTATGTGTCAATTCTAAAGTTTATTAATATGCATGTAAAACACAACCAAAACAATGTTCTTCCACAAGACTCATGCAGTTTTATTTTTTATCTGCTACATAGTTTATCTTAAACACAATTACCTGAAAATATTCTTTAAAAAAAAGCTCTAATTTGAAACATTTGGAAACATCTTGACATATTTCTTTGTAAAGCAGTGTGCATGTAAAACAGCTTCACCAGCTCCTGTTCACACTACCATGCTGCTCCACCAGCTAGACCAGCGTAAGAATTCATACAGGTTCACTGAATTTCCAGCAGATATGTGTCACTGCAGTGATGACTGTGATCTTTCACATGAGACTCCTTGAGAATCAGCAGAAAGATGCTGAGCTGCTCCTAATTGATATTCCTAACAGCAGAGCCTCTGGCCTTTCCACTTACAGCCT
>NW_015506668.1:9360-145043 GCF_001515645.1 Sinocyclocheilus grahami | reverse complement strand
TGTGTGTGTGTGTGTGTGTGTGTGTGTGAGAGAGAGAGTGTGTGTGTGTGTGTGTGTGTGTGTGTGTGTGTGAGTGTGTCTCATCATGTTCCTCTCAGATCTAACAACAGCCTGTATATGTTGTGTGTTGCTTGTGAATGTGATGTATATTGAGCTGAAGGACAGCGAGGACACTCTGACTTTCTGTACTGTTTGGTAGTTGCATTCTTATTCCAGTATTCAGCAGCAAATACATTTTAAACGTATTTCACTTGAGTTCACCAATACTATATTTCTACAAATGAATTAAGCTCTATTCATTTACATTATGTAGCTAAAACTTGAATTAAGCAAAACCATTAAAATTATAAAGATCAAATTAACCTTATGTCTTATCTAATAGCTTGCAAAAGCATGCCAAGGTAACTAACAAAAATTACTGCCCTGTGGTGTGTTTCCCAAGAGCATCGTAGAGACAACTATAGTCACAAGTTTTGTCGTTATCAACATATTTTAACGATTCAGTGTTTCCTGAATCCATAGTCCCAATGAACATTCACAAACAGTATCGCAAAGGTGTGTGTTTGAAACTACAGCTCTCGACCTGCTCACTGTGACATGATATCTGAAACCGTTTGGCTTATTGAAGGTGAGATATTACTACTGTTTAACCCTAGCAATCGTATAGCAGCATAAAAATGATTTTTTGCTATCCACTCCCAACAGCATAGCTTCGCAGTGGTGATTTCCTCTGCCACGCATCTTTTCTTCAGAAAGTCCACAGCAGTTGCTGGCAGATCCTCTCACCCTTGTTTTATCTCTGTCTTTCTCTGACAGGTGTCAGTAACTCCTCATGAAGAAGAGCCGTGAGCAAATCGTCCTTCAGAATGACCTCATTATAATCACAGCTCAAGGATTTTGCGTTCTGAGCATTAGACACTTTGGAAAAAAAACAGAAATTGCAAGGGTTTGACGTTTCATTCTCTGCGATTTCTGTGATATTTCAGAACTTTTGAGTTTTTGTTTTGTTTCTCAAATCCACCGTGGTGATTCGTTACATGGCCCAGATGAGTTTTCTCATATGCAGCGCTGTCTGGCTCCTCACTGTTCATCTCTGGGGACCGAGATCTGCTGACGGGGCCCCTGACCGAACCCACCATGACCCCAAACATTCATGGGACGCCCTACAAAGACAGAAACGAAACTGGGTTTGGAATCAGTTCTTTGTGCTTGAGGAATACACAGGGA
Source organism: Sinocyclocheilus grahami (assembly GCF_001515645.1). Lineage (NCBI taxonomy): Eukaryota > Metazoa > Chordata > Actinopteri > Cypriniformes > Cyprinidae > Sinocyclocheilus > Sinocyclocheilus grahami. The sequence continues at coordinate 143,816 of NW_015506668.1, read as the reverse complement.
CTGATCCTCTGTATGTCGGCAAGGTAAGATTTCTGCTCTCATTTCTCCCATGAAAGTGTTGCTGTGTTTTTTTTTTTTTTTTAATGATCATCCCAAAAGTGTAGTGTTTAGAATCATGAATAAATGCATTCAAGTCCTGTCCATCGTCTACAGGTAAATGTTTGGATCTTTCTGGTGATGAACTACACAGCATTTGCTGTGTAACGTGCCGCTTCAAAGTGAAACATACTGTAATACACGTGGAAGTAAATGCTGAAGAAACAACAGCTGCGTTAGAACATTCAGCGGTCCACAATTAGACACAATTTTGTTGTTCACACAGAACACTGCAGTTATGAGAAAATCAACATCTTAAAATGTAATGCTTTAAGAGTGTCAGAGTAATGCAGTGGTAGCAGAGAATAGACTTTACAGAGAACTGGCATAAATCTTAAAATATTACATACTTGTTGCACTTTTTTTTTCTGCTGCAGGGATTTATTTCTGGAACTTTTTGCCCTTTAGCTGCAAAAACGTCAGCTCTTGAGGAAGGTCTATTAATTCTGCCCTTCTGCTCTTTTACTGATACTGAGTGTCAGTGTTCATTGACAGAGTTTCAGTCAGAACCAGCCGTGATCATGACGCCAACCAGTGGCTCAGAAAACACTTCATTAGAAAAGACGGGGAAACGTCTCTTTCACATTTTCAACAGATATCATTTAAATGTTGATGGGATTTTTTTTCTCAAATTATAAATAGGATTTCTGTTGTTTGCTGGGTCATCATTACTGGGGAACAACCTGTTATCCCCATTATGAGGAGGTTCTCTATGGCAGTGGTTCTCATCTCCAGGGCTCGACACATTTTGGCTGCTTCCGAAATGGCGTACTCAATGAGTAGGTACTTAATTTCTATAAGTACTTTCTTATCGAGAGCTAAAAGAGTAGGTACTGTACAGCCATATCTGGTTGAGTATGAATGTGATCCGGACATCATCCGCCATGTTGACGTTATCATGTGATCTACGACGTTATAACAAGCGCAACAACTTAAAAGATACGAGTGGTAGGTTTAATTCATCTATCTGTAAATATTTTGATGTTAATGAAATTTGCTTATTTTGTTGTCTTGTTGAAGAAACAGCTGCCCTTTTATTGTGATTGTATTATAAGCAATACATTTTGTGTTGATTTAAGTTTTTATATTTTTAACTGACCCACAGTTTAATCTTTAAAGATATTATTTTTGTCATGAAAACCCAAAATCGTTATCTCGTGAATATGTTATTAATTTCTTTATTTTATGTGTAAAATTGCTCATCTACACGCAAAACTGGCTTAATTCTCCTATGTTTTCTTCTTTTTCTTGTTGAATTTTTCTCTCGTTTCATCCCTGAGGCTTATAAATAACAAAAACAACAACAACAAAAACAATTGTATTTTTTAATGCATTATGGTTATATGAATATTATGATTATTCAAAGATAATTAATATTTTTTTACCCTGTGTATATAATCTCATACTATGATGTACGCAAAGTTCTGCAGTAATAAAAAGAACATAAGAGCGACAGGTGCACAAACACCTCCATAGCATCAGTAACATGTTACAGGAAAACCCTACCTAGTACTGTTCCTCAGCGTTTGTAATATCTGCACAAAGGAGACGTCGATCAGCTGCTCAAAGATCTCGCCTTTGGAGAAGACTGTTCATTTTACACTCGAAAAATGTAAGTATTACTACCTAGAAATTAAGACGACCTCAGAATGCATTGCTAGCCCACCCCAACACTTATGAACAATAATAATGATAAATGCTGGCCAATAATTCATTATATTTTTTAGTAAAACAAACTAATTGTAATTTTTTCATATGCCATAACTGCATGACTACACACTAGACAAATGCAGCCAAGGTGAATACATCTCAATTTTCAGTCAAGTAATGAATTAATGCATATGTTAATGAAACAATTAGTGGTAACACTTTATAATAACTTTCATTAATAAATCATTAACAAACATTATATAAGGTGTAACAATCATTACTTAATATATATTCACAAATCTAGAAATATGAGATAATGTGCTTGTTAATTCAATCCAAGTTTTCAATTCAAGTTTATTTGTATAGCGCTTTTCACGATACAGATTGTTGCAAAGCAATATTCTCTATTGATTATAGAAATTGCAACATTTTCAAGAAAATACTTAATTTATCATTTATCAAAACAATGCAATATAAACAGATTAAATCGTGTTCCCTCATAGTAATCAAATTGGCTTCTGGACACCATTGACCACTTACCCAACCCTTAAACCAACCCATACCACCAAACCTGATCCTAACCTTACCCACTCACACCTCAATAGCAGCAAGTGTTGTGCATTAACAAAAGCTTTTAATTATTGTATAACTGTAATCTGTTAAAAATCATTTGTAGGTTTTCAAGATGTGCGTGATCATATGAACTAGACGTTTAATGACATGTGTAAGCATTTTATTTACATGAAATGTTAATAATTAGGTAATGTTTAATACATTTATTAGTAAACATTAACAAGCACATTATTTCACTTTTCTAGATATGTGAATATATATTAACTAATGATCCATTAAACATTACATAATGTTTGCTAATGATTTATTAATGCAAGTTATTATAAAGTTTTACCCAATTAGGCTATATTTTATTTACTGACAACAACAGGAAACATGAATAAATGAGTAAAATAATAAATAAAAGTAACCATGACAATAAATAAATACAAGTTAGTGACACATGAAACAAAGCTTTATTCAAACATTGTTCTGACAATCATGTATTTACAGGCGGTGAATCCACATCTACTGCATCTCAACAGCTGAGACAGTTCTGCAGCTGACCACCGTGTCCACCTTCCCCTGTCTCTGCCGTCCATCATGTCCCTCATTGCTGCAGTCAGACTGAATCTGATCATGGATGGGAAAGGGACATCGCGGCTATCATTGCCTGAGTGCACAGAGAGGATGAGGAAGACCATGATGACGCCCCTGAACCACACAATCTTGAACAACAGCAGGAGAACACAAGCGGGACAATCTGGCTATCGCGGTGTCTGCTCAAAACATCTGTGTGATGCTCTCCATGAATACCACTACCTTTAAAACATTTACACAGAGTAAAACGCTTTACATCTCATGTTTTTAGCATTCCATTTCTTGCCAAATTTAATTTTATGTTTACAGTTGCATGCTAATTTTTGATACAGCTTCATTACTTTTGTGGTGTAGTGATCAGGAAAGCAGAAGCTTGCTGGATCGATCTCCGCAGTCGTCACCACTGGTTGTGTCCTAGAGCAAGCCTCTTTACTCCAGGTTGTTTCAGAGGGATTGGGGTCCCTGTAATAAGAGCACTGTAAGTCACTTCAGATAAAAGTATCTGCCAAATGAATAAATGTAAATGTGATTTTTGTAAATGTTTTTTTGTGTCTTGGGCACAAACTCTCAATAAAGCTGCTTATTTCTTCAAGGTACTACTATAATATAAATGCTTATATTTCATACTACTTCTATTTTGAGCTTTAAAGGGTTAGTTCATCTAAACATAAGTTCAGTCATTATTTACTCGACTCCATGCTGTTCATTCCTTGTGTGTGTTTTTGTTTTGTATTTTTCTGAACACAATAGGTATGCATTTGCATTTGCATTTGCTGCAGAGCTTTTGTGGTGGAGCAGGACCTGCAAGGAAAGGTGACGGTGGCATTTGTGAAAAAAAGGGAAAATCTGAAACAAAAATATATAGCGAGATCATTTTGTTACTTCTAATACAGAAATCAAATTACATCATTCTGTTAAAATGACTGCTTGTGTATTGTGTTTGTGCATTTTTGTAGGATCTGAAATGTCTGCAGACTGGTGTGAGCTGTGAGGATGGAGGAGTCCACAGCAGCATCCTGGAAATGGTCCAGTGCCATAGATGAGTTGCTCCATCACTCCACCTCTTACTGTCTCATCAGGACCGGATGCTGCTGTGGTCTCTTCATCCTCAGTGACCCTAGAGCCAGCGAGAGCATCTAGAGAAAGACCAAAAGACACTGAGGATGTGAGTTTGGTCAAGTTTGTCCTGCTGGTTTCTGTTCATACAATATCATTCAATGAAATCCGAGTTTCAGAAGCTTCAAAAGTATCATCAAATAAAGTCCTGAAGCTTCTGAAAGTCAGGTTCTATTGACTGATGTTGTATGAACAGAAACCAGCAGGACAAACTTGACCAAACTCACATCCTCAGTGTCTTTTGGCCTTTCTCTAGATGCTCTCGCTGGCTCTGGGGTCACTGAGGATGAAGAGACCACAGCAGCATCCGGTCCTGATGAGACAGTAAGAGGTGGAGTGATGGAGCGACTCATCTATGGCACTGGACCATTTCCAGGATGCTGCTGTGGACTCCTCCATCCTCAGTGCTCACACCAGTCTGCAGACATTTCAGATCCTACAAAAATGCACAAACACAATACACAAGCAGTCATTTTAACAGAATTATGTCATTTGATTTCTGTATTAGAAGTAACAAAATGATCTTACTTTATATTTTTGTTTCAGGTTTTCCCTTTTTTTCACAAATGCCGCCGTCACCTTTCCTTGCAGGTCCTGCTCCACCACAAAAGCTCTGCAGCAAATGCACAGGAATCAAGAATCAGAAAAGTGCTGTGATAACTCTGTTTGAAATTACAATAATTAAAATAAACTACAACTTAAGATTTAAAAGATGTGTTATGGATGTCTGTAGTATACTCACTGAGAGCCTTTGATAGCAGCCTTCCTTCATCAGTCACTCTTCACTGGATAAACACACGTGTGTCTCATCTGTTGCTGTAACATCCAGACAAGAGTCAAGTCACCTCTTATCTCATTATCTGCTCAATGCTGCATTTACATGTTGAGGTAGCTGCTGATGGGTTAACTTGCTTTTTATCCAACACAAATGTTCCTCAATTTATCAACAATACTAATGGACAAATGAAATAGATAACTCATGTTTAGTTACTCTATGTAGATTTGTTTATTTACATGACTTACATTCATCTAATGTAAGCAGTGTTGACAACAGTGAATTCTACATAATAGCACACATACATCACTCACTCAGATGTCTGTTCATGTTGTGATGTGCTCATATGCAATTCTTTTAGAATATTTTCCTGTCTCGTATTAAATAGACATTTAATCATCTTTAAGATGTACTGTATAAGGTTTATGTAAATGCACTTTGAAGACATATGTGCGCTTACTGGAGCTCCCCTGTTTGCTATACAAAATAAAAGTGTTTTCACAGAAAAAAATATACTGTAACGTTACTGTCTAGCATCTTACACCTTTAGCAAATCAACAGTTTACTATACAGTAGCTCAACAAATATGATTTTAACTCAGGGAACCATGTTTTTAATTTATAAATACTCACATTTGTAAACACCCTCGTCGCTGTTCTCCATCACATTCGATGATGACATCCTCTCACGTGGGCTTCTGGGATAGAAAAGTGTCCATTGATGAACACTTCAGAATCTGGGCTGAAGCAGTAGGACATCCGGGGTTTTCTCGCCTGTTCTTTTATGAATACTGCGGTTTCGATTATTCTTTTTTCTTCACGTACTCTTTTTCACTACTATATAGTAGGTAAGTAAGCATATTAGAACGCAAACTGAGTATGCGTACATCCGAATCTCACGAGAATTAGTACAATTTTTGTCTACTCTTTTATGAATACTGAGGATTCAAACATTCTTATTCGCTCGCCTTCTGCTTTTTGCATACTATATAGTAGGGAAGTATGCCATTTCGGACACAGCCTTTGTGTGTTTCTCTTATCTGACACACTCGGTTCAGTTCATGGAGCTCTCTCCTAATGAGCTGATGATCTGGAACAGGTGTGTTTGATTAGGGAGACAGGTCTAATGTGCAGTGCTGGAACTGTTCTCCAGGAACGTGGCTGGGAACCCCTGATCTAGTGTTCAGCCCGCTCACTGCAGAGGTGTGGAGTAATTGCACCTCTGGGAGATGATTTAGGAACCGCCTCTTGTAACACACAATCTGCTTCTCAACCGTCCACCACTGTCTGCCTCTTCTAACACACACATCAGATCATTGGTGAATGATGAGGGAGAAACACATGTGCAGTGGTGAGTCTCCAGGACTGGGTTGAGAAGCACTGATTTAGAGCGTGTGTGTGTGCGTGCGTGCGTGCGTGCGTGCGTGCGCGTGAGTGAGTGTGTGAGAGAGAGAGTACATTATGTATATAGAATAACACAGATGTTGTAGCGGCACCACTGTTTTTCCTCATTGCTCCTCACCTGTGTGTTAATTGTTCACTCATGCAAGCCAGTGGTTTGTGGTGGACTTCTGAAGTGAGGAGGCAAAGTTTCCATCTTTCTCCAGGACTACTGCACTTCTGCTACTATGAGAACAACTCTGTGATTTACTCAAAACACCAGTGTTGGTAGCTTTAACATTGAGTAATATATTTAATGTTTTTTCATGGGAAAAAATTCACAAAGCAGGAAATTCTGTCATCCACTTTCACACATTGAACACCGTGAACTGCTGTCTTGATAAATCTACCATATCTTCTGCTGACACAAGCAACAGCTTTCTGTCTTTTTATCTGTAAGATACTATTCACACATCTGCACCAAAATACTGGAAAACTCTGTTATGTCTGTCACTGGCATCTAGGTTTGAATTGTTCAACAAAGCAAGTTTTTTGAAGGGCAAAGAAACACATTTCCAGGGGCATCGATAGACTCTTTACTGGGATACGAGCTGAGATGTATTCCAGCAGACACGTCACAACACTGGCGTTACTGTTCACTCAATGTTATCGTTTACATTATGATTTAAAACAGGAAGGCCGATTGTAACATCAGAACCAAAATATTCAATCACCTCATTCCACTACATTTGTAATGAATAATACAGTCATTTTGCATGTAACTTTTTCTGCAGAGGTTTATTTCTGTTAGAAAATGAGTGATATTGCCATCTACAGGCTATTGAAAGCACTAGGTCTTCATTGACCACACTTGTCACTGAGGCTACTTGAATATGAGAGCATCGGCAGCTAGTTGTGTGTTGCAGGTGTTTTATATATGAGATGAGCACATGAGTCTAAAACCAGCACGTCCAGTACAAGCAGGGTTTGACTATTTAATTTTGCTTAATATTATTTTATTTTCCATTATATTGAATATAACTTTTTGAAGAATGTTGGTTAACTTATGGCCTTTCTGAACTCTTAATCTTAGCAAAAACTTTTGTTTGTAGATGTTCAGGAGGCTGTTGTGTTTACTTTGATTTATTGCACTATTGAGGTGTTCAGTTTTATTTCATTTTAGAAAACAAACATGGTTGCTCTCCTCACAAATCAACTGTTTGTTTGTATTAACCTGTTATGAGATCTCTGAAGTTTACCAAGAAAAAGATTAAACATGGCTCATTTGAACATAGGTATAGTAATACATGTTTTAGAATAGCTGTTGCAAAAATAATAAAGTCTTATTGTCAGAAACATCTGGATTCAACTATTAGTAATTTGGAGCACATTGTTAATGGATATAAAGTATATGAGAGATCACAACAAATGCGGTGGACTAGCTGTTTAAATTTTTTAGGAACAACTTGGAGGGTTTTTAAGGCAAGATAAAAAAACTAAATCACTTTACTGAGATAAATCTTTGCTAACAATAAAACGTATAAAAAAATAAAATATAAAAAAATATTTTAATATTCAAATTATTGTACAAAATTGTATGTAGTAGCATTGTTTACTGAGGCCTATAAATGAAGGTTATTATCTCTGATACCAATATACTGATGCCGCTATTAAAATATATTGTGAGTAAATTCCTGGGGAAATCATTTATTAACAATATTATATATAAAAAAAATATTATAACTTTGAATTTTAGTAAACTTATTTACATACACCCATTATAATAAAAGTCCCATTTAGCGGTGCGTTTTATCTGAAGTGTTTGTTTTTAGTACTGTCTGTTGTCAGACTGTCTGTCTGTATGAGAGCTGCTCATTTCTGTCATGTTCGGCACCTCTCACCGACTCATTCCTGCTTTTCTCCCGTGTTCTGTCTCTGTCAGCTACACGTGGTGGTTTGTTTTGATGCACCTGGCCAGTATCGCCAGAGAGTGGGGCACAGCAAGCATGAGTGCTGCAGTTCCTACACTAACTTCTCCCAGGAGCTACGGAAGGTCTTTGACCGATCAGCTCAGGGTAATGAGGCAGCACGAGCACTATCGCTACTGCAACAGGGAACCAGAACGGTGTCAGATTACGCCATCGAGTTCCGCACACTTGCCACGTCTAGCAACTGGAACAGCATGGCGTTGTGGGACCACTTCCTCCATGGACTGGCTGAGCACATAAAGGACGAGATCTTCTCCCTGGAGCTGCCTCCCTCACTCGATGGTTTGGTCGAACTCGCCACTTGAGTGGATTTCCGCTTGGTGCTCAGGTTGCAACACTGCAGCATGGAAATCAGGCATGAGAGCTTTGATCTGCCACCCAGCGCTAGGGGCGCCACGACACCACGGTTTGGTTTCTCTGAAGAGGAACCCATGCAGATCGGCCGTGCTCATCTCACGGTCCGGGAACGGCGGCATCGGATCGCCCATGGGTTGTGTCTCTATTGTGGGGAGGCGGGGCATATGGTTGCTGCCTGTCCACACAAGAGGTAACCTCCTTCTGGAGAGAGGTCGCGCACTGTAAGCATGACTGCTGCTCTACTGCCCTCTGGTGGCCGGACTACTCTCCCAGCTGTGCTTCAGTCAGAGTCCATTTTGTTTGTCTCAATGTTTGGTGTCTGCGTCATCCCCTGTCATGTCTGTCTCTGTGATACAGGGGGAGCCTGTACACCTGGAAAATGTTCCGGCGGCTTACCATGACTTGATACTGGTATTCAGTAAGTCCTGAGCTTCATCTCTCACTCCGCACAGCCGTATGATTGTGCGATAGATTTATTACCTGGCACTTTTCCACCTAAAGGGCGCCTTTATTCGCTCTCTGGTCCTGAGAGGGAGGCCATGTAAAAATACATCAATGAGTCTCTATTAGCCGGGTTTATATGTCCTTCTTCCTCTCCAGCTGGGGCGGGGGTTTTCTTTGCGGAGAAGAAAGATGGGTTGCTCCATCCCTGCATTGATTATGGGGGACTGAATGACATCACGGTCAAGAATAGCCATCCTTTGCCATTGATGTCTTCAGCCTTCGAACTCTTGCAGGTGGAAACCATCTCTACAAAGTTAGACCTACGCAATGGTTACCACCTAGTTCGGATTAGGAAGGGGGACGAATGGAAGACCGCTTTTAACACCCCTACAGGTCACTTTGAGTATTTGGTTATGCCCTTTGGACTTTCAAACTCCCCAGCGGTCTTCCAGACACTCGTGAATGATGTTCTCAGTGACGTGGTCAACCGGTTCGTGTTCATACCTCGACGACATCCTGATTTTCTCCCAGAACGAGCGTGATCACATCCAGCACATCAGGCTAGTGTTACAGCAGCTTCTAGAGAATTGCTTATTCGCCAAACTGGAGAAGTGTGAGTTCCACGTACGATCAGTTCCGTTCTTGGGGTTTATTTTGTCACCGGAAGGCATTCAAATGGACCCTGCCAAAGTAGAAGTGGTTGCTAATTGGCCCACCCCAGACAGTCGTAAAGCGGTTCAACGATTACGGTCTCCTGCACCATTGGGATCAAAATTATCTGTTAATATGCTCCTACAATTACAAGAAACAAACTGACATTTGTAGAGTAACATGTAGGAGAGATCACTATTCCAGATTAAATTGCATAGAAACCGCTTTGCAGTAAGCATAGCTAAATCACAGTTTTTTTTAAGATGACATTATTTTGATTGTATATTGGAACTTCAGAAGAAGGTTGAAGAGAAGGCTGTCTGATAAATGTGGATAACACACACACACACACACATCACATAGTCTCATCACTCAGGCTGTTCTATTTTGCAATCTATTTTACTAAAGGCCACTTTCAACAAATGTCAACTAGGAGACACAGGTAAACAGTCTGAGCACTGGCTAAATTTAGAGAGGTGTAAAGGTTGCCAGTTTCAGATGAAAAATGAGATAGATATAGATTTATATTATATATTTATAGTATATTTAACCGTGAACATGGGCTACTTTTTATCCCAGTTTCTACTAAACCCATCTGGTGGGTTTCTGCCAAAAAGCTTTCTTTATTTTCATCTGACCACAGAAGCCAGTCCCATTTGAAGTTCCAGTCGTATCTGACAACTGAATATGTTGGAGATTGTTTTTGGACGAGGGCAATTTCTTTTCTAGATTTTTTCTTGAAACCCTCCTGAACAACATGTGGTGATGTACTTTGAGTCTTTGGCCACTCAAAGTCTCCTACTCAGCGTGTATTAGGACGATATAGACACACGTCCTCTTCCAGACAGATCTGTAACATCTTTAGCTGATTGGAACCTCTTAATTATTGCCCTGATGGAGGAAACCGGGATTTTCAATTCTTTAGCTCTTTTCTTACAGCCACTTTCTATTTTGTGAAGCTCAACAATCTTGTTCTGTACATGAGAACTATATTCTTTGGTTTTACTCTTTGTAATGGATGATTAAGGGAATTTGTGTTCTTAATATTTATAATCCTGTGAAACAGAGATCATGGCTAGACAATTTCATGCTCCTAGTCACCCTGGTGTGCGGAAAAATTTACATATGAATGGGAATATAATTAAGAATTATTTTACTTTACTTAAAAATTAGATTTTGTAGGGGTGCCAATAATTGAGGACAACGTGCACTGAAGAAAAACATTTATTTCATAATGTGAGTTTGCCTCCACTTTCAATAGTTTTACTTCAATAAATGGTTAGAATTCTCAGAATTTTTTTGAATGAAAGATCAAAAAGATTAACGATGCAGATTTATTTTCACAGCCACCTTCCATTGTGCATAAATGTAATGTCTATACATTTCTGCTTTTAAAAAAATGAGAAAATCAGAATAGGTGTAATGGCGATCTATTCCTTTCTGTTCTCCACCATTTCCATAGGGGATCAGCACAAAGGATTTGATGCATAAACCCAAAACGTGCAGTGTAACAGTTTACTTTGTTTGTCAGGATACAACAAAAATCAAACTTAAAAACTATTTACACTTCTTCAAGCTTCAAATTAAATATGGTTTCAAAAAACGGTCAAAAGTCTGTCTAACACAAGGGTTGGCAACTCTTTCATCCCTCTGCGGTGGCTCCCTGTAGCATGGGTGTACAATACGTGGGGGAGGAGTCCCCCTGACTTCTAATAAAACCTAAACTCTTCCCATGCACTTTTACTCGGGCAAGTGTGTTCACATAGAGGTTTTCAAGGGCCAATGTGAATAAATCTAGATTTAAATGAAAAGAGACACGATAGGCACGTCGTTTTGGATATGTTTTATTCTTATCCAAAATGATGTGAACATCACAGAGCGCTGAACACTCTCATGCACTGTAGGTTTCATTCATACTCGAAGCCGGAGGGCGCTCTCATACAGAAAGTCCAAAATGGACTCATATGATAGAAGTAACTTTTGACGCCAGGAAATCCCTAATATGGACAAAGGCATCCCGCTATCGCTGTAGCTAAGCTGAATAACAAGCATAAACCTTAACTGATGAAACGTGAAGACAATAAACGATTGCAACAATATATGGTTTATGTGTGTTTTTTAAGTGTTTTATATGAATGATACTTGACATAGCATTAATTACAGTACAGAAGCTATAAAATAAATGTTCTGCCTTATTCTGTGATAAAAATGGAAAAAGTGTTTGTAGTATATAAACTATTATACTGATTATACAATCATAACCATAAACTTGTCATTAGTAAAATATATATCAAAAATATTATCGAAGACAAATGATTGGTTATTGTACAGCAGTGTATTTTATTATATTTTATTTATTATTATAAGGTTTTTTTTTTTTTGTCAATTAGACATGCATAAATATTATTAGGCCTATTATTATTATTATTATTATCACATTTTACATTTCTGTCCCCATCACTTCTGAAATGATTGCTACTCCCCTGCCCTGTAACATAACTGAATATAACACTTTAGCTATATGCCGTGTTATCTTTATTCAGGGATCAAATATTTTGTGGCTCCACATTAATTTTATTTGGTGGAAAAGGGGCCAAAATGGCTCTTTTGACATTGCAGGTTGCAGACCCCTGGTCTAACACCAAGCCCCTTCCTTCTTCTTACAGTTCAAACTTTGCATCACTTATGCATACCTATTACATATGACATCAAAACTGACCTATGGAAGTCACGTATACAATACAAATATCACAAAATATGCAAACTGTATATCAAATAACAATCACTGTTAAAAAAAATGTTCTTTATGGCTCTAACAATAGTTTCTGCTGTAATCAGCATTATGCCACAAATCCTGTCAATCAGCTCAACATCTGGAATGCTTGAGAATGCTGGAGTTTGTGCCATAACCTGGTCTTTGAAATTAATTTAGTGAATCAGTTTCTAAACTAGCACATATACTGTAAAAAAAAAAACAGCGATTGATTCTTAGTCGATTTTCCCCCAGACTGTTGCAGTATATTTCTGCTTGTCTTTCAATAATATAGTTCAGGTTTAACATGAAGATGTTGACCCTCAGATGGCTATTTTGTATGTTTATGGCTTTCCTATAAACTTCTAAGGAAGGTATACTTGAATTGTGTAGTGCTTTGAACACTAATTATTCATGTTGTTTATTTTTCAATATCTTTGATATATTCAACATTTAAGAACAAGATGCTACTCCTAAATCTGTTACCTCTAAACAGTGAAATTACTTTCACCAGCTCATAAATGTATTATTGCAATGTTTACAAATGCCCGTAGGCAAGAGAAAAGATTATGAATGCTAAACTAGTCAAGACAGACTTCAAACAGAGAAATACATAACTGACAAGACTTTAAATTCCTGCAGAGAGAAGCAGTTCAGTTGTTGCAAATTCCCCCATTTCAGAGCTCACCCAATCATTGTTTAGAGACATTGTTTAACATGTCTGTGTTTTGCAGCACACTTGATGCTCTCCTAGGATTAGGGTTAGGTGATGTGTTTAAGGCCCGTTGTGTGGGGCTCTATGAGCCGTGCATCACACACACCGTGCAGTGCTGATGGGATCATGGTAATCGAACCAACAGCACAATGATTGTACAGATAACATTATTAGCATAACTTTATTAAATGTCATGTTTCTCTTGCAGTCTTATAACAATAGCCAAAGAAGTAGATAACTGGTTGTGTATAAAGCATCATTCTTCATCACTTTCACCAGTGACACTGATGTGAAGTCACTTAGTTTGGCACGTGTTTAATTAGCTACATTCCACTGTTCTGTTCTTCTTCATCTTCACTACCTCACTTGAAACAGCTTTGCATCATAGAAGTGTGTCATTGCCAGCGGTACAAACCATTGGCAAATTTCATCATTGCGTCATATGCAGAGAAGTGCATTGTTGATGCAAGTGGGATCACAAATGGAAACATGAATAGACTTCCTCTTCAAAGAACTATAGAGCACAACGCCAAAGCTCTTTTCCCGTTCTCTCTCCTGTAATGGGCACCTTAGAGGCAATATCTGTCACCTTTTTTCCTGTTTGCCTGCGAGATGATGGAGCTGAAAGTTGACAGCTGAAATGCTTCAGACAGAAGCAGAGCGAGAGACAAAAACTGTACATAAGAAGAAGAAACGTGAGCGAGTGTAGTTTCAGAGCGGATGTTTTCAGAGGTGGAATAGCGGTACAATGTGTCATTTGCATTTATATTATTTTTTAGGCGCTGACATCCCTCAGGCTAACCTGTTAGCAATGGCATCATGCCAGAAACTGAGATTAGATGAAAGAAAGCGGATAGATATGTGCCTGGATAAACGTAATAACAACCCACAGACATCTGCAGAACATCTGCAGAACTTCAGACAACTATTTTCACACAAATGGCATTGTTCAAGGAACCGTTTCAGATGTTTGAGAGGCACTCAAAAAAACCTTCATCTAATATTCTTATTAAGCTTAGAAAGGGCTACTCAAATCAAATATTGAATTCATTGATACGATGCAACACAGGTTGACCTGTAGACAGTATTGTAACATCCAAAAATGTACACATTTTACGTTTATAGCGTCTTACATATGTTAAGGAAAGCAGGGAGGAATATCAGTGAAGTTCAGGGAATCTTCACTGCTGCTCTGGGAACACAGGGCCAGTCTGGATTTTCTCTGCAGAAATGGGAGTCGGATCACTTTGTATCCTGATGCTGGTTGAAAGATTCAGTCTATAATTCCAGATTCTTACAGTGATCACTCATTTTCTCAGTCACTTGAGTGAATCTACAATATCTAATGCCCTGCGTTATGTTTCACATCAAGTCAGTGTGTTGCTGCTGGATTACGATTGGCACCGATAGGTTTGGCCTTGATATATGTGGATGCGGGTGTAAGACTGGCTTTTCTCTCATGTAGATGGAGGTCAGTTGAAGTTTGTGAAGGAATGTATTAATTAATTTATGCACTTTGAAGGGGAAATTGTTCCTAATTATGATAAAATAATACTTGTTAGGGACATTTTGATATCCATGTATGTTGTCCATTCTCTCTGCAGTACATCTAGCTCTACATCAAAGAGAGTGTTGCATATGAACTGCTGTATATGAAGAGGCATTACAATCCGTTTAGACTTGATCTCATCAAAATATTGAGGAACATGTTAATGCTTTTAACTCCTCTTGTGCAAAGATCTTACATTCTCTTGCTCCTCTTAAGAAGAAACATGCTAAACCCAAATCAGTCCCTGGGTTAAATGATGTTACCACACTTTAAGATATCTGTGCAGAAGATCATTACGTAAATGGTAGAAGGACAAACTCCAGGTGTCTTAGAAAATGTCAAGAGACTCTTTATGGCTGCATTCAAAATCACATACTAGCTTGTGTAGGTACTTATTTTGAATAAGTAAGTACTTCATGACTGCTGAACATGTATGCTCTATATAGTATGAATGTCATCTGGGTGTACTACATTTGTTATGTGTGACCTCATGGGATGGTAAAGTCCCACACTTCAGAATCTAGTGTTAGTAGGTCACTTCAGAAGTGTCGGTCATCTGGTACATTTTGCCCCCATTTTAGGAGTACTGTGAATTCAGACATACTACCGTACTTTTGTGACGTACCATTTTTTTGCCTATTATATAGTAAATAAATTTGCCATATGTGTGCTGTTGGGCTGCCTCTAGGAACAGGGCTGGGAATCACTGATCTGTATTATGTCACCACTTCCTCAAGGTTTTTGTGAATGGAGTTGCAGAGATTCGATACAACATTGAGAAACCGGTGTGTGACTCAAGATGTTATTCTGATGCACTTCTTGAAACAAATTATAAACACTGTAGGTCCTACTTTGTTGTCAATAATAAATAAAAGGTTAATAACAGGATCTGTTCCAGGGTATTTTAATCCTGCAGGTATTCAGCCTCTTAATATTAATAATAATAATCATAATAATAATCATCATCATCTTGACACAATATATTTTTTTTTTACTCCTAACTCCAGGCCTATTTCTAAATTATGTTTTATTCCTACAATTATATAAAAAGCGGTATTTCCCTGATGGCCTGTTTAAATTATGTGAAAGCATAGATGTCATTAAATGTTTTAGGTCTCAATAATACAAAACGGATTATGTTTGGCCCTTCCGAGAAAATGTTGGGTCTGAGTATTTGACTTAAATCACCAGTAAATATCTGGGCTTTCAGTGTGGCAGTGGTTCGATAAACAGATTAATGAAGTCATTAAAACGAGTTTCTTTCAGTTTAGACTTTTATCTGAGGTAAAACCTTTCCTGTCTGTTAAGGATTTTGAGAAGGTTATCAGTGCTTTATCTTAGCTCGGCTGTGATTCCCTCTAAATAGGAATTAATAATGGTCCTCTTACTAGACTGCAAATGGTCCAGAATGCTGCAGCTAGACTGATGTGAGCCACCTGTAAGCACTACCAGATAACGCGGTTTGTTCTTCCCTTCAATGGCTACCAGTTCATTTTAGAATTGAGTATAAAATACCACTTTTTGGTTTAGAGTCTTCTTACCTCACGGGCCTGTTATCCATGCAGAATCCTCAGAGATCCTCAGATCAACCGATCAATATATACTAGTACTGAACTGAAAGCGAGGGGAGACCACATATATCCTTTTAAATTCTTTTCACTTTGGCTTTCAATTAAAGGGTCAATGTGTATGAATTTTCATGTTTTTAATTGCTTTTTTATTGCCTTAAAAAACGAGAACTTCTCTAACGTCCTAGGTTGTCTATGAAAATGTGTACACTGATTTTTATGTGAAGGACTGTTTTTGGGACATTTTTGTGAGGAAAATCGAAAGGATGTGATGTTTATGTGTGCTCCTGTGTCTTTCTTCTGTTCTGACACATGAGACAAATTATTGTTATGCAAGTACAGTCTGCGTTGTACAGCACTGCTGTTTTAATTGGTGCATTATAAATTAAATTAAATTTGTTAAAACTTGAGCTTTCAAAATTTGCTGTTATCACAATTCATATATTTCAGTATAAATTCATGTTCCAGTTTTATTTGAGTTCAGACTCACCTGCTGAGTGTAAAACCTGTACAGATGTTCAATATAAACAAGGGATTTGTACATTATTGGTGTAATATTCAGTAGTGTAATATTTAATATTATTAGTGTCTCTACATTTTTTCAGTATTGTGAAAGCAGTTTTTGAAACAGTGCAGCTGTTCCCGTATCAAGCTACTTTTTCCAATAAGAGAGAGCTGTATTGTGGCGAAACAAATGTCATCTTAAAAATGCAGCAGTCTCAGCACGAGATGCTGAAAAACATTGAGCTGTGTTGCAGTGCTAACAGATGTGCATCTAGTACATGTGTCTGTGCTGTGTTTTAATTACTGGCAAATGCAGAGTGTCCTGTGAAAGCACGCTTAGGCGAAGTTAGGCGACTCAGCAGGCCTTTGCTTGCCTTTCATATCTAAAGATGATATGCCAAGAAAGATTCCTCCTCATGTTGCAAACTTTACTTAAAAGAAAGCAGAAATAGTGGATTCAAATTATGCTTATACCCATTCCCAGATAACAAAAATAAGTTCTTAGAATGTTTTGCTAACATTCCAATTAAGTCATGAAAACGTTATTTCTGAATGTTTTCTTTTTGGTAACACTTTAAACTAGTTGCTTATGAAAGTGAAAAAGTAACAGTGACGTGACATGTGGCCAAGTATGGTGACCCATACTTGGAATTAGTGCTCTGCATTTAACCCATCCAAAGTGCACACACACAGCAGTGAACACACACACACACAGTGAACACACACCCGGAGCAGTGAGCAGCCATTTCTGCTGCGGTGCCCGGGGAGCATTTGGGGGTTCGGTGCCTTGCTCAAGGGTCTCACCTCAGTCATGGTATTGAGGGTGGAAGAAAGCACTGGTTATTTACTCCACCCACCAACAATTCCTGCTGGTACGAGACTCGAACCTGCAACCTTTGGGTTACGAGTCCGACTCTCTAACCATTAGGCCACAACTTCCCCGTGAGTATGCATTATTAGCAAGCATTACTAGAATATTAGCCATTTATTAGTACTAATTAAGCACGTATTAATGCCTTATTCTACATGATCTTATTCTACATTCCTAATCCTACCCAATACCTAAACTTAACAACTACCTCACAAACTATTAATAAGTAGCACATTAGGAATTTATAGAGAGAAAAGTCGGCGTTGATAGTGAATAAGTGATCCATATTCTAAAGTGTTACCATTTTTTTAAACATTCAAAACGTCCAGTTTTTTTTGGCTATACATGGGCACACCATCTAGACGCTGTGACACCCTGGTTGTGGCGTAAATGAAGACACTATGGAAAGTACGTTATGATAATATTAATGAACCGTTCAAAGGCCAGTGAAGGCATACTGCCAGTTAGTGAAATAGCTCATGTTTGAGCATGAGGTTACGGTTTCACACACTTATTTCAAAATTATATAAAATATCCAGGGTTGGATTTAGTTTGATATTTGCATTATTTCTTTTAGCTCCCTTGAAAATGCAGTTTCAACTATTTCTGAAGTGCTTCTTGTTGGAAAGCACTCTTACCACAATGTTTTTCTGTTAGACTTGTGTAGGCCCAAGGTGTTTTTTCTCTCTCTCTTTCTCTTCTGTTAATAGCTGTTAAATTATTAAGCAGTGTCTCATGTAGGGGTTTTCCCCTTGTATTTTATGTGGTGACCATTGGTAGGTGCTCTGGGCATATTTTTCTTTCTTGGTTTTCTTCCCTGATGTGATGTAAAAGTTTCACGAAAGTTCATTGCGTTCTAACAGGAACGAGTCCAATGTCTTTATATAAAATCAATACTACTTTTATAAAGAACACTGTTTTCTCACATAACACAGTGAAGCAGCCCATGCATAGAATGAATAATCAATTCTCGAGCCATTGATATCAACCAGTTCAGCACCACCGCCATGGACAGCGCCTGGTAACGTTGCACGTAAGAAGGTATTTCTTAAGCAACCTCCTAAGGTATAGTTCGGGGAACATGCCTAAAAATGGTACACCTTTAGTTAAGGCATACTTTTTATTTTCTTCATAGCACGCTAAAAGAAAGCGTTATCAGGAAACGCAGCCCTGGTCAGGAGCAGGCTAAGCTCAGCTCCTCTATCACTGACCATTAGGAACGCATTGATATTACCACTGACTCTCTCACATACAATTATTTGACTTTATTATCAGTCCAAAAATAAAAGTATACAGAAAATGCAACTTGCATAAATTGAATAAATAAAAAATACAGGCAACAACCATCTGTATTTAATGTTTTTTTTAAAGATATATGAAAACATTTTAACATAGTTGCTACTTGCGCATTCAGTTGATCAGCAGTTTCTAGCCATGCAGCCTTTCTCGGGTTTTATGACAGCTGTACCTTTTATGGTTATTAGTAGAACATTAAACGATTACAATCTAAAATTGTGAATTAAAGCATTATAACACTAAATTAAAAATGAAAATAAATAATAGAAATCAGACTACATTTTAACTGATAAGAGGAACACACATTAACTAATTTGAGCTAGTAATTAGGGCTGTATTAGCCACCTTACATTTGATTTAGTTACTGCTATCAGAAAAATACACTCATATGTAGGAATACAATTCTACATGTCACATTTAATGTCCAACAACAAATATTTTAGCAGAATGTATATTTTACTCAGAATTATTGCGCTATTATTTTATTGCACTCCATCTGTTTAGTGTCGAGTGATAATCGGCTAGATATAAATGTAATGTATGACGTAGCATGAAGTCTTCCCAGTAAAACTCACGCTAAAGCTCCCATTTCCTGGATCTTCTTCTATTCTTTGTGGCCTTTCAAACTGCACTGGGCCCACAGAGCATTTTCTCCCACTTTTCTCAATACTCTTCTGACAGACTCAGCCAATTGATCTGAAAATAAATGCTGCACACACACACAACACTAACAGCAATATCTGAACTGAGAAATATAAAAATGTGTGCATAATTACTTTTAAATAATATGGAAAACAACAGGGTTGCTTTGGTGTTTTATCCCACTACACCACCCACCTCACCAAAGACCACATACAGACGGAAGAACAAGAACACACATGACAGTGTGTTCCAGGTGCAAATTCTTTTTGTAGGCCGGATCCTTTAACTTGTTGCATTAATCTTCCAGTTCCCTTGGTGTGTTACAGGGCTTTTCAAGAATCTCTCCTTCTTCGAGTGGTTCAGAACACATGTTAGTCCTTAGAAGGTCTTCAATGTTTTGGAGTCTCCCATTGACTTTATTCAGACGAAGGAGTACAGCCGCTCAAACTTTGATGACTGGATATCATACACTCCATTAATCGTAGACAACACATAAAATTACTCTGTTTATGTAATGAATGCTATTCTGTTAGAACCAGAAGTTTTATCCATTTGGTCTACACTTACCTTGATCCTGACTTGCCGCTGATGTCCTCCCTGTCCTGCTGTTTCAGATGGATTGCTCATGCAAAACACTGCTTTAAAAATAAAGACAGAAATAAATGATGAATGACCAATGTTGGGGAAGCTACTCTGAAACGGTAACTTTTTTTTTTGCTTCAAGCTACTTGTAAGTTAAAGTAGTTAAGCTACAGTCAAGCTACCCTTCTGAAAAAGTAGCTAGCTACACTACAAGTTAACAGACAAAAAGCTAGATACATTGAAACTACTTTTTTTACGTAACAACGTATATTACATATAACTGAATAAGCATTTATGAGGAATGCTTTAAGTAAAATATTTGAAACAACAATACTAAACAATTATTAGGGGAAATTGCTAATATGGGCAAAGACATCCAGCTATCGCTGAATAAAGAGATGATAGAAACACTTGAACTGATTAATCATAAAGAATAAATCCACTACTGTGACAATACATGGTTTCTATGGTAGTTTCCTTATAATAAAGTAAATTTATAATCCATTGTAAGCCTTTATTACAGTATCTATTTTCTGCCTCATTCTGTGATAAGTAGCCACGTTGGATCAGAAAATGAAGTTATTTCAAACTCTTGACTGGTATTGTAGAGTAAAATCATGTTATTAAATGTTCTCTTTTGCTGGACATAGGGTTTATTAAGGGTTTATTAAGGTTTCTCACTAAGTTTGGGAAGATGTTAAGCGCATGTTGCTTTTTCAGATGCATGTTATAGGCGACTAAAAGCGCTTGCAGAGGTGAGCAATATATGACAGTAATGCACTATTTTAGTATGTGATCTAAAGAGACACTGCGCTGCTTCAGTCCATTGCAGGTTCACAAAACAGAATGTAGCGATTGTCACGCTACACCGCTATTTGCTGGAAAAAGTAGTTAGCTACTGGAAACGCACCATTGTTTTAAAAGTAGCTGATCTACTGTCAAGCTGTCAAATGTAAATACATTAGTAGCATCGCTACGTGTAGCTAACTACTCCCCAACACTTTGAATGACACCAGTAGATTTTAATTATGCAGTTCTAATAGGTTAAATTACCATCACTAATGAGGTGAGTCTTGTTGGGTTGTGACCAATGCCTGGTTGACAGTTGTACTTTGAGTTAGGTTTACTGATAAACCCAAGGCATTATTTAGAAAATACATATGCAAACACACATGCAGGTTACACATGACCCATTAGAACACTATGCTGAAAGCAGTTTTTTATGCTTGTCTTGGTCGTGACTCTACCATTGCCTACTTGACATTACAATCACCTACAGACAGCCAAGCTCCGGTCCCTTCTCCCACATTTACTGATCCACCACACTAACGTCAGTGAAGTTAGCTAGATACTATTCAATATACCAGCAATCCCCTGCTCTTACAGTTACGTTGTTAATGATAACGTATATGCTACTCTAGTATAAATGTATCGGTTTACACAAATTAACATTTTCAGTGTATCATCTGATCAAATGTTTTGCTCTCCAACTTAAAAACGTGAAGTATATGTAATAAAGCTCAGTTAATCTGTTCAAATGTCAAAACCTCTTTCAATGCAGTTCAAATGAGCTTTCTTGGCATGACTTGTACAGATTTTCCATTGGCATTTACATGAGCAATGTAAATTATATAAAAAGCAATGATTATATAATATATAAACAAAATAAAATCAATCAATCAATCAATAAATACTTGAATACAAAACCTTTTTTTTTTTTAATGAACAACAATAAATAACCAGGAAATTATGGTTTGTACACACATTCAGACATGTAAGAGTTTTTCTGACTCTCTTTTTCTGTCTCATATAAACACTGTATGCTGCACTTTAATGACTTTTTAAATGGCTACATTAAAGGCTTTTCACACATTCAACTTTTGTTTACACCTCAAATCCCTCGATGGTGTTTTCTCTGTGATTCGACGCAGATGTGAAGTCTTCCCTGCTCCAGAAAACATATAATCAGAAATGTAAGAATCAATTGTGACTTTGATGTAAAGCTGATTGGTCTGTGAGCGCTGAAGCTTGTCTTATCCTCAGCGAAGCTGTCTGAAGCTATTTTCACATTTGCATTTGTAAGGCCCCATCACCAGATGCATCAGAGCTACTGTCAAATTATGATTCACATGGTAGACCGTTCCAGGCTGACTGACGCTCCCAAAGCCAGCGTAACCTGCCTTGCCATCACTTACCTTACATTGATTTTAGCACACAACAAATAAGAGCCTTCACTCAGACCCTTCAGGAGACTCGAATGACTCATGGACTTTTCACTGACCGACACAAAAATGGCTGATTTTCAGCTCCCAAAAGTTGGAGTGTACATGTTTGTATCTGGAAATTTCAATTACTATTTTGACTATTACAATGAGCAATGCAATATAACTCTGATCATCTCTGGACTTTCAGATCAGATCAGTGAGCTCATTTGGCAGTCTAGAAGCAGGATTTCATCTTTGTGGTGGTTTTGAAATGTTTAGATTACCTTTTTTTCTCAACTAGTCCACATCTCAGGACAGGTTTCTTGTTATATTATAGGGTTAGATGCATTTCTAAGAATAAGTAATTACTCTACCTGCTGAGGCTTCTATAAATAATGTAATGCAGTGTTTATGGACCCAAACAATGCACATACTGTATTTTAGAAGAAACCATTCTCATCTGAATTTGCAATATTTTGTTTCCTGTGTTTTCCTTGCCTATTGGATTGATTGGAATAAAGTCAGTTTTTGCTTATCTCTTTCATCCTCATACACTTTGTACTGCCAGCCACCCATGACAATGGTTGGTTTAGTTTCTGTTTAGTGAATGGGGGACCTGAGTTAAAATCCTGTCCTACTTTAATAAACCAAGAAGAACTGCAACTGGGGAGTTTTATACTCAATTTATACAAAAGAGCCGTTTTGATAACTAATTTTCTTAAATTTAATCATATGCATGTAAAATTTTCAATGTTCTAACTTGTTAACTTTGCTACTATTTTTCAGCAAACGGAGGGCTTTGTTTTCTGGCAAATGAATGCCTTCATATGCCATCATTTCACCAAAATAAAGATCAGAGCCTCTACTTCTAAACAAAAATTTTTTTTTTATCAACACTTGAATATAGGTAGATTTCATAAAAATGCATAATTTTGAGCAAAAAGGTGAGAAAATAAATTTTTTATCAAAAACTACATCTGGATAATATTCAGTACGATTATCAAAGCATAAATCCAGTAAATCGCTTCCATCAACACCTCCAAAGCTTGCACAGACATATACCATGTCCTGGATCAACATTTTACTCCGTAACATTATGCAGTTTTCATTTATATGCTGTCTATTGCTGATGATCGCATTATTTTTCCTATGCATCTGTTTACATAAGAGATCGCTAATTTCTCCATCCTGTTCGCATGTGTTTTTTTTTTCCGGAGGTTTTGTACTCATTTAGAAGATGTGTAATAGCGACCCCGAGTGTATAACAGTGAAAACACGAAAAGCGGTAAAAACTCATCTTTGGTGGGGAAGCATTTTCTTGTAAAAGACAATGGCTGGGAAAGAGTTAAGATGCAATTTAGAAATTATGAAACAAAACACCATTACAGATCACATTTTGTCTTTTGATTAGCAATGACAAATTGGATTGATCATTACCTGCAAACATACAGATTGCCTGGCTCAGTAAAAGAAGATTCACCTTTCAACTGCGCAAGAGCACATATGGGAGCTTTGTCTGTTAGGTCATTATATGATCATCACAGATGAAAGAAATGTGCATTAGTGACATGTTAGAGAAACATGTGACTTCTGCAGGGCTGAATACATTTACAGCATCTCAGTGTGGCATTGTTTATTATAGGAAAAGACAACGGACTATAACAAGCTTCATCTGCAATAAGAGAATAACGCAGCTCTTTATTATCTCTGCAACTGTGTGTTAGTGTGATGTGTGATGATGATCTGACGTCTCTGTGCTGGAGAGCGGATACCGGCAGGGACTGAACTACCACATTTTGCTATAAGTTTGATTGCATCATATAATAATTGCTGTTAATAGTGTTCATCGTCTGTTTGATTACGTCTTTAATTGATTTTTCCGTACATTTCTGCCATATGTACATTAACTGACAGTCACCACTGATAAGCTACCACTAAATATTGTAGAAACTTAATTTGCTGTAAAGTTGCTTTGCAATGATTTGTATCGTGAAAAGCGCTGTACAAATAAACTTGACTTGACTTGACTTGACTGAGTGTCGTCCTGATGTGTGCTGGATCATGTTAATCTGACAGCAGAGAGGATTCTACCATTTATCTTTAGGAGCAGATGCCAACCATTTCAAATAGACATTCTGTAGCTATTTTTAGGGTATTTAATAAAGGTATTTAAGGTTAAGACCCCTGATTTAGATTATCAGATGGTCAGAAGAAAGATCCATCAACTGATGAGACAGCTCAGTGGGACTCCTGGACTTACAAGCCTGTTTCGACCTCACTGATTGGAGTGTTTTTGAAGCTGCAGCCACCGATCTGGATGAGCTCACAGAGACTGTAACTTCTTATATCAGTTTCTGTGAGGATATGTGCATCACCACCAGGACATTCATATCATTTAATAATGATAAACCGTGGTTTACTTGGAAACTCAAACAGCTTCGTCACACCAAAGAGGATGCTTACAGAAGTAGGGACAAAATATTGTATAACCAGGCCAGGAACAGACTAAAAAAGGAGATCAGAGTGGCTAATAAAAACTACTCTGAAAAGCTGAGAAAGTAGTTTTTAGCCAGCGATCCGGCATCAGTATGGACTGGTCTGAGGAACATCATCATGTACAAGACACCACCCCCACAGTCTGTGGAGAATCAACAACTGGCTGACGATCTGAAAGCGTTTTACTGCCAATTTGAAAAGGCCAGACGGACACCCCCCATCCGCTCTGATCTGCACTTCACACATTCACCTACCCCTCCTGCAACCCCCCCTCCCTCCCCCACCATTCAACCTGCGCTTAAGATCTGTGTAGAGGATGCGAACCGGGTCTTCAGGAAGCAGAAATCTATGGCCGCCTGTCTAAAAGTCTGTGCTGACCAACTGGCCCCCATCTTCACACAGATCTTCAACAGATCTCTGGAGCGGTGTGAAGTTCCCTGCTGCTTCAAATGCTCCACCATCATTCCGGTTGCCAAAAAGCCCAAAATCACTGGACTTAACGACTACAGACCTGTTGCTCTCATGTCTGTGGTCATGAAGTAATTTGAGTGACTGGTCCTGGCCTACCTGAAGGACATCACTGAACCCCTGCTGGATCCTCTTCAGTTTGCCTACAGAGCAAACAGGTCTGTGGATGATGCAGCCAACATGGGACTGCATTACATCCTGCAACACCTCGACAGACCTGGGCATTACGCAAGGATCCTATTTGTGGACTTCAGTTCGGCCTTCAATGCCACCATGCCTGACCTTCTCTTAGATAAACTCACACAGCTCTCTGTGCCCTCCTCCATCTGTCAGTGGACCACCAGCTTCCTGACAGACAGGCAGCAGCTTGCGAGGCTGGGAAAACTCACATCCAGGACTATCACCATCAGCACTGGCGCCCCTCAGGGTTGTGTTCTCTCCCCACTGCCTTTCTCCCTCTACACCAATGACTGCACCTCTAAAGACCCTTCTGTCAAGCTCCTGAAGTTTGCGGATGACACTACAGTCATCGGCCTCATCAAGGATGGAGACGAGTCTGCTTACAGACAGGAGGTTAAAGAGCTGGCTGTCTGGTGCCATCTTAACAACCTGGAGCTTAACACACTCAAAACTGAGGAGATGATCGTGGACTTCAGGAGAAACCCCCCAGCACTCCCACCACTCACCATCATGAACAGCACTGTGGATGCAGTGGAGTCATTCAGATTCCTGGGCACCATCATCTCTCAGGACCTGAAGTGGGACACTCACATAGACTCCATTGTTAAAAAGGCCCAGCAGAGGTTATACTTCCTTCGTCAGCTGAGGAAGTTTAACCTGCCACAGGAGCTGCTGAAACAGTTCTACTCAGCCATCATTGAGTCTATCCTGTGTTCATCCATAACTGTCTGGTTTGGTTCAGCTACAAAATCAGACATCAAGAGACTACATCGGACAGTCAGGACTGCTGAGAGGATTATCGGTGCCCCTCTGCCCAGCCTCCAAGATCTTTAAATCTCCAGAGTGAGGAAAAAGGCTCAGAAAATCACCTTGGACCCCTCACACCCAGCCCACTCTCTCTTCCAACTGTTGCCTTCTGGTCGGCTCTACAGAGCACTGACCATCAGAACAGCCAGGCACAAGAACAGATTTTTTTCCCGCAGGCTATATTCCGCCTGAACAATTAAACTTTCATACTGATACATTGTCCATCACAAATGGCATATTTATACACAGAATCCAAAATTTGTACACTTGTAAACTGCACACTTTGTAAATAATATATCTGCACACTTATAAAATATCTGTACATTTATCTAAACAATTCAATTTTTTTCTATACTTCTAATTCTGTATAAAGTACATTATTTAATTTCTGTTTTTTTTCTTCTTATATTAGTGTTATATTCCTTCCCTACTGTGTTATTCCTATGTATGTCTGCACTATCATGTATGTCTGCTCTATGTCTGTACTTTCTTCTGCACTGGAAGCTCCTGTCATCAAGTCAAATTCCTTGTGTGTGTAAACATACTTGGTAATAACGCTCTTTTGATTCTGATTCTGATTCTGAAAACCGCTCATGTCTTGACTGCTCTTGTGTGGTTTTGTATTTTTACTTTGTAGTTGCATTCATTCTCCTGTTTCCCCTCATGATTCCCTAGTAACTTGTGTCTTGTTACCCTTTTCATATAGCTGCTTTAGGGATACTTCCAAAGTTAGCAAATAAATAAATAAATAAAACAAACAAAAAGTTAAATGCTGCAATACACTAGGCAGAAGTCAAGAGGCTGGTTTGTAATGGATGGCGATGGAGGAGAAGCTTATGTCGTACAGCTCTCACAGCAACTGAATCATCAAAGACTCCTTTTGCATTGTATTTTTACGGCGTTCTGAATTATGCTTTTATCATAACCAAGTGTTATGATAATAATAATTGCTGTTAATAGTGTTCATCGTCTGTTTTATTACGTCTTTAATTGATTACGTCTTTAATTGACTTTTCCGTACATTTCTGCCATATGTACATTAACTGACAGTCAGTCACCAGTGATCAGCTACCACTAAATATTGTAGAAACTTAATTTGCTGTAAAGTTGCTTTGCAATGATTTGTATCGTGAAAAGCGCTATATAAATAAACTTGAATTGAATTGAAAGTGCAGACACAATGTAAATGTAACATTCATTGTGCAGTATAGACCTTTTCAATGATTATTTCAGCAGTTGATTTATAACAGCCTTGATTCTCCAATGTATAAGCAAAACAAAATCATTTTGTGACAGAACTGTCTTTATCCTTATATGTAAAAACAATACTTTATTACAGATCAGGATTTGAAATGAACCGGGTTGCTTATGTGTCGCAGCATCTTGGTGGCAGGTGGACACTTTACCTGATTTTCTAAAATCACTAAGGTCTTTCCTAAGCCCATCCCTAATTCAATTAAATTAAATTCAAGTTTATTTGTATAACGCTTTTCACAATGCAAATCATTGCAAAGCAACTTTACAGCAAATTAAGTTTCTGCAATATTTAGTGGTAGCTTATCAGTGGTGATTGTCAGTTACATATGTACATATGGCAAAAAATGTACGGAAAAATCAATTAAAGACATAATCAAACAGACGATGAACACCAATAACAGAAATTATTATATGATGCAATCAAACTTATAGCAAAATTTGGTAGTCCTGTATGTGGTTTCAGGGTTGGCATCATCTGAGGTCCTCTGAGGGGTTGGCATCATCTCTTTTCAGGTGTTCTGGATCCAGACTGAAGCTTGTGTAAATCATAGTTACCACGGGATGTCAATCCCAGCAGAAACAGAGAAACAAATAGAGACATAATTAGCGTCGCTGCTGTTCCAACCAAGCAAAATGGATTTGTTTAACCCAAACTAAAGAATAATAATGTGCATTTGATCAGATATAACTGCAGTACAAGATTATGAGATGCATTATTTGAATGCTTGGCCAAAGAGATGTGTCTTTAATCTAGATTTAAACAGAGAGAGTGTGTCTGAACCCTGAACGTTATCAGGAAGGCTATTCCAGAGTTTGGGAGCCAAAAGCGAAAAAGCTCTTCCTCCTTTAGTGGACTTTGCTATCCTAGGTACTACCAAAAGTCCAGAGATTTGCGACCTTAGGGAGCGTAATGGATTACAGCCTGGTAGAAGAGTAGTTAGGTATGCAGGAGCTAAACCATTAAGGGCCTTATAGGTAAGTAATAATATTTTGTAACTGATACGGAACGTAATAGGTAGCCAGTGCAGAGACTGTAAAATTGGGGTAATATGTTCATATTTTCTTGACCTGGTAAGGACTCTAGCAGCTGTATTTTGGACTGCATATAGCTTGTTTATTGAAGATGCAGGACAACCACCTAGCAATGCATTACGAATGCCGTTTTTGTAACATGGGAAATATGATTTTCAAAAGACAAGTTGCTGTCTAATATAACACCCAGATTTTTGACTGTAGAGGAAGTAACCATACATCCGTCTAGTTGCAAATTGTCTTTTGGTCCAATAAGTAATATCTCTGTCTTATCCGAATTTAATAGGAGAATATTATTGGTCATCCATTCTTTTACATTTTTAACACACTCCGTTAGCTTAGATAATTTAGAAGTTTCATCTGGTCTTGTTGAGATATATAGTTGAGTATCATCGGCATAACAGTGGAAACTAATCCCGTATTTCCTAATAATATTACCAAGTGGCAACATGTATATCGAAAATAGCAGAGGACCTAGGACAGATCCTTGTGGCACTCCATGTTTTACTGGTGATAGTTGAGATGACTCCCCATTTAAATGAACAATGTGGTAGCGATCGGACAGGTAGGATCTAAACCATCTTAAAGCCTGCCCTTGGATACCTGTATAGTTTTGTAATCGATCTATGAGTATGTCATGATCTATAGTATCGAATGCAGCACTAAGATCAAGTAAAACTAGCAATGAGACACAGCCTTGGTCTGACGCAAGAAGCAAGTCATTTGTAATTTTAGCAAGTGCAGTTTCTGTGCTATGGTGGGGCCTGAAACCTGACTGAAATTCTTCATAGAGATCATTTTTTTTGCAGAACGGAGCACAATTGAGCAGACACAACTTTTTCTAAAATTTTAGACATAAAAGGAAGATTTTAGATGGGTCTGTAATTAGCCAGTTCACTAGGATCTAGTTGTGGTTTCTTAATAAGAGGCTTAATTACCGCCAGCTTGAATGTTTTTGGGACGTGACCTAAAGACAACGACGAGTTAATAATATTGAGAAGTGGTTCTTCTGCTACAGGTAACAAGTCTTTCAGTAATTTAGTGGGTACAGGATCTAACAGGCATGTTGTTGGTTTAGATGCAGTGATACGTTTATTTAGCTCTTCCTGTCCTATAGTTATAAAGCACCGCAGTTTATCTTTGGGTGCGATGAATGAAGCTGAAGTATTATACGCTGTAGAATCTACATTTGTTATTGTATTTCTGATGTTATCTATTTTATCAGTGAAGAAATTCATAAAGTCATTACTATTAAACTGTGAGGGAATATTTAGATCGGGTGGCGTCTGGTTATTTGTTAATCTAGCCACTGTGCTAAATAAAAACCTTGGATTGTTTTGGTTATTTTCTATGAGTTTGTGGATATGCTCGGCCCTGGCAGCTTTTAGAGCCTGTCTATAGCTGGACATACTGTTTTTCCACGCAATTCTAAAAACTTCCAAGTTAGTTTTTCTCCATTTGCGCTCAAGACTACGAGTTTTTTTTCTTGAGAGAATGGGTATTACTGTTGTACCATGGCGCAGTACGTTTTTCTCTAACCTTTTTCAATTTGATGGGGCCAACAGCTTCTAATGCGTTAGAGAAGATAGTGCCCATGTTGCTAGTCATTTCATCTAGTTCATGTGTATTTATTTCAGGCAGGTTATTTGTGAATCTGTCTTTGGTGGCTGGAACAATAGTTCTGCCCGGACGATAACGCGGAGCTATGTAGTTAATATAAGTAATACGCAGCATGCACGATACAAGGAAATGGTCAGTAACATCATCACTTTGAGGTACGATATCTATATCAGTAAGATCAATTCCATGCGAAATATTTTAAATTTAGCGTATGATTAAAACGATGCGTGGGCACGGTGACGTTTTGCTTGACTCCAAAAGAGTTTATTAGGTCAGTAAATGCAAGTCCTAATGCATCATTTGTATTATCAACGCGAATGTTAAAATTTCCGACAATTAGCACTTTATCAACAGTAACCAATAGTTCTGAGAGGAAATCTGCAAATTCTTTTAGGAAATCTGTATACGGTCCTGGTGGTCTATACACAGTAGCCAGAGCAAGAGATACGATATATTTCTTTTGCATATCTGACAGTGTAACATTAAGCATTAGTATTTCGAATGAGTTAAACCTGTATCCTGTCTTCTGAGTAACATTGAGAATATCACTATATATTGTTGCAACACCGCCACCACGACCAGTCTGACGGGGCTCATGCTTATAACAGTAGCTTGGTGGAGCAGACTCATTTAAACCAATATAATCATTTGGTTTTAGCCAGGTTTCAGTCAAGCAGAGTACATCAAACTATTATCTGTGATCATTTCATTTACAATAACCGCTTTGGGTGCGAGATATAATGTTTAGGAGCCCAAACTTTAAAAATAGTTTTTGTTAATTTATTTGACATTTTTCTGGTTTAATCATGATCAGATTTTTTCTAGATCCTACATTAAATTTATATTTTGACCTCACTATTCGGGGAACAGACTGTCATTTATGTGAGTAGAACAAAAGTCATCAGGGCAGTTATTTGAGATTTGACTTACTATTTGACTTACTAGACCTAAACCCAGCCGTCCCGTGAGAAAGAGCAAATCAGCTAAAGAGGTTAAAAAGCACCCACCGTTTTCAAAATGCCACTAGTGTTCCACATATATACACCTGTGCAGGCAGTCTTGCATTGATAAATTCTTCTGTGTTGCATCATAAAGACAAAGAGGAAGTAAGTGTGTCACTTTGCAGTTTGGTTTCAAAAAGGTTGTTTGGACTAGCATGCAAGTTTTAAATTCTGAAATGTGTTTTATAGTACTTTATTGTATTTTTTTGTACTGATTGTACCAATTTAGTAAAAATTTCAGAGCATATAGCAGCTGAAGCGTGAGTTTTGGTTGTCTGTAATTCTTTATGTGATGTATGTCTTTCACAGCTACATTCAGATGTGGATAAGGCCGATGGAAACGTCAGGTACGTGTTGACTGGAGACGGAGCCTCCTCTATCTTCACTATCGATGAGAAAACAGGGGACATCCATGCCACCAAACGCCTGGACCGAGAGGAACAGGGTTATTACACTCTGCGCGCTCAAGCGGTCGACAGAGAAACCAACGCTCCGATGGAGGACGAGTCTGAATTTATTGTGAAGGTCCAAGACATTAATGACAACGAACCTAAGTTTCTGGACGGGCCGTACACTGCAGGAGTTCCTGAAATGTCTCCTCTCGGTATGTTCATTTAATTCATCTTTGCTCCTTTTCAAAATCTTTAAGTTAAGTTAACTACTTTATTAATCCCACAAGAGGCAATTAACGGTTTTTGGCTTTTCATGTATAGCTTGTGGTTACTTTCTCAAAACGCCATTTCTAAAAATACATCTGAAAAAGCCAAGCACTACCGTTCAAAAGTTTAAACCATAAGAAAAATACAATAGATACACATTAAATATTAAATAAACTTGTTTTTCTAATACAGTAGGCTTAACATGTATACTTTATTTAAAAATTTGTGTTGCTTGATTAACATTAATGACACAGACAGGTATTTAGACAGACAGGCTGCTGTCCCTTTAAGACCGAATGAATATAATATACTGACACGTATCCGGTTTTCACCCACCTGTTTACATTCACTTAAGCCGTAACCGACTGTATTTATGTGAGATACTCCACACGATTGACATTTTGACAGCTGTGTGTGTATTTAACAATTAAGGCACAGGCAGAACTGATCGCAGAACTGGGATCGTGCGGGTACGTGATCGAGAGAGAGCTTCTGTGTGTCTTTCATTCAGCATGATTCCGCCTATCTATCCCGCGTTCACTTACTCCAAGTTAGTTGATAACGAATTGTGATTGGATGGTAATTTGGTTCTACGACAAGCTTACTTACCTTTGATTAGGCTGTTCTCTCATGACAGAACACTTCTACTACTTGCTCTGATCACCCAGTCATAAAGAAATTTAGAAGTATGGGACAAAACATGATTTTTTCAAAATAAGTCAGGACCCTAAAAAAAGAGCTGAAATACGGCACTGTCCTGGTAAAAACAGGACGTCTGGTCATCCTAGCTTTCACTCCCAAGATGCATTGTGAGTGGCTGAATGTCAGGGTCATATCTATCAGTCTGTCTTATGACAAACTGCCAGTGAACTCTCAGAAACACAAAAACATGGCAATAGAGAACAATGTCACTAAAAAGAAGCATGGAGGCAGAAGGTGCAACAAAGCCAACGGTTCAGATAACTGATGTCTCAAATCTCCTAGAGGAATCTGAAGCTTTATGCTCCTGGCCCGAGGACCCTGTCAGAATGGGGTTCATGGATTAAACTTCCAGTGTAAATTGGAGTGACAGTGTGCCAGAGAAGGTATCAGAAGCTGCGACAGCGAACAGCAGCTCAGTGTGTCTGGATCAGTCACATGGCAGACGTATACTGAGGGCACATGTGCTATCATACTGTAAAGTTCTGCACTGAAGCATAAATGAATGACAGAAACCTCTTGTTGCAATAACTGTGTGATATTTGATCTCAAAATCTAAAGGTGAATCAGAGGGGATGGAGGAACTTGATGAACAACTCAACTGGGTCTTTCTGTTGAGGATTTTAGACAGACAGAGGCAGAAATAGTGTTTTGCAGATGTGTTTAAAACATTCATAGCCCTGTGACACTGATAAATGGCTTCAGTTAAGTGGAAATCATGAATTTAATGAAGTAATTAGACTCACCTGCACACCCTCTGGAAGAGTTTTGTCTTCCTGAGATTGCTCCTCTGAGTTCATTCATGTGCGAGAGCATATATGATCCTAAACATTCAGGAAGTTTGGGGTAAAAATACCTGCAGATAATGTTACATTTCAGTCATCTGGACAAACTCATCTAAGTTCACAGATCGGAAGAAACCAAAGATCCATCCAAATATTTAGTGATGACTTCATGATTAAAGATTTATGAAAGAACTATGCAATGCGGTTCAGCTTAAGCATCCTTTCTCTCGTTTTTAGTGTTGATTTTGTTTCAGACTGTTGAGATCAGGGCAGCAGGTGTAACAATAGACCAATGCAATCACTCCAGCAAATGTGTGAGACAGTGAATATGCTCTGTTTTATGGAAAGACAAAATATTACTTTTTTTTTTTGTTTGAACTCCAATGTTAACTTTAAATCCCTCATGTATCTATGGTATTCTGCATGCATTTTTCTTTTTCTTTTTTTTCTTTTTTGGTGAATGTTATTTTTCATTGTAACATCACACTATTGCTTTAGTCTTTATCAGTAAATAATTATTTGTGCATTAAAAACTATGATTTCTGTAGACTATATTTACTCCGTAAAGGCAGGACAAAGGCCAAATCTGAAGAAGCATAAGAAACAATTCATACGTATAATGCTGTCTTTGTTTTGCTTCTCATGTACACCTAACAGAAACCAGACTATTGATCCTAAGCAAACGAGATTTAGTGACCATGACGGTCAAATTTCAGCTCCTGTTTGGTGGAGGAATATGAAAAAGTGTCATCTCCTGAAATTAGTCGAGGTATATTTATTTTCATTACTGTCAGATGACAGTCAGCTGCCTGGAGCACAGAATTGATTACAAACCCCAGAGATGCATTTCTTGTACACAGAAAATGATTTGAAACCTGAGACTGGGATCATTCTTTGGAATGAAGATGGACAAATGAGAGATGACAGAGAGACAGGGATTAGACATACAGCTGCAGAGGCTTTGACTCAAGCACCACAAAGCCATTCCAGGTGAATGTATAGCATACTAGACAGATCAAATAAGACTTCAAATTGTTGCAAGCATGTCATTGCTGATGGATTAATAATCCAAGATTTTTTGTGTCTGTTTGTATATATTTAGGCCAAAAGGGAAATGCATGTAAGTAATTATAATTAATTACAATTACTTATATCAGATGCCAGTAGTAAATGAGGCATAATTAAGATTACCTTCAACTAATCTGTTCGTCCAGCAAACATTCAATGTAATTTCATATCAACTCTATCAACTCTGGTCATAGTAAATAACTTGTAGCCTGCTTGCAGTACTAATACATTAGAAGCATGTAACAAGATCAGGAATCGTTAAAGGGGCATTATCCATAAGCAGTGACGTCCCTTGTCAAAAAATCCTAATTGATTCCAAAAACAAAATTGTACAGGATTTTAATTAGAAATTTGGAACCATTGCTATGGATAAGTTCAATCAATCAATCAATCATAGGAATCTCAAGTCCTACAAGAATCTCATTGGAATGGTTCCAAGTTATGATAGAAATTCTGATTAGAATAATTTTCTTATTGGAATCTTTTTTAAGGATTTTTTGACAAAGGACAGAATCAGAAACTCATGTAGTTTGTGCACAAAAGTATATAACTGTTGTTGGATTTGCTTTCTATATTTGCTTTATGTGGTAATCAGGTTAAAAGCATTAGTAGTCTCCTCTGCAGCAGTTTTATGATTTTAAGCTCCCAGTTCAGACAGTGTAATATGTTATATTAAGCCCAAATCAATATGGAATGACACTTCATCTATTCACTGATGTGACAGTGGTTCTCAATTCCAGTCCTCGCACCCACACCTGCTCTGCATATTTTGCATGTCTCTCTTGTTTAACACAACTGATTCAGATCAGCTCGTTAGAAGAACGCTCCATGCATGAACTGTGCTCCAACTGACAGGGTCCCTATACAGTGTTAATTGCTCCCTACTCCCTGAGCATGGGAATTCCATTGAAGTTAACTTCACTTTGGAATATTCGTCCTGCAGCGTCTTCACACACAGACCAAACTTACTAGAGAACTGTGACATAATATACCTCTGTAAATACTGTATATACAATTTAAATTTATGTCTCACACACTTTGTCACGGCAGAGAAGAGTCAGGATCCAAGTGCGAGTGCAAAGGTAAGGTTTATTTGGTAATCACAATAACGGAGACACAAGGTGATATTCCTCGGGGTCCTGGTCAGGATCAGAGCTCCACTGAGAAAACCCTCCAACCAATACGCTGACCAAACCAAGGAGAAGGCTGAAGATCCGTACCCTGACTGAGCGAGAACTGGAAACAGAGAACTGACAGGGAGACAGGACATGAGAATAACGAACCGACAAACACACATTGAAACAGGGAGTCCTATATAGGAATCGCTAATGAGTTGCAGCTGGCGCGTTTTGATTGAGCGCCAGCTGCAACCACTAACGAATGACGTACACACATACAACCAAAGTCTCTGAGCTCTGCCGCACTCGCTGGATCCATGAGTATGGTCGGTTCGTTCTGTCACGGCAGAGAAGAGTCAGGATCCAAGTGCGAGTGCAAAGGTAAGGTTTATTTGATAATCACAATAACGGAGACACAAGGTGATAATCCTCGGGGTCCTGGTCAGGATCAGAGCTCCACTGAGAAAACCCTCCAACCAATGCGCTGACCAAACCAAGGAGAAGGCTGAAGATCCGTACCCTGACTGAGCGAGAACTGGAAACAGAGAACTGACAGGGAGACAGGACATGAGAATAACGAACTGCCAAACACACATTGAAACAGGGTGTCCTATAAAGGAATCGCTAATGAGTTGCAGCTGGCACGCTTTGATTGAGCGCCAGCTGCAACCACTAACGAATGACGTACACACATACAACCACATGACAAGACGCAAAAGGACCGCCCGGACCCATGAACCGTGACACTTTAATGCCCTTTAAATAGAACATATACGTTCCCTTCGAACTGGAATCATGGCGTAATATCTTGTCTGAAGTGATAAGAGATTCATGCAAAATGTGCAGA
This sequence comes from Sinocyclocheilus grahami, assembly GCF_001515645.1. NCBI lineage: Eukaryota > Metazoa > Chordata > Actinopteri > Cypriniformes > Cyprinidae > Sinocyclocheilus > Sinocyclocheilus grahami. Next base: position 107,488 of record NW_015506668.1, on the reverse strand, counting down.
GTGATGGGACGCAAGGATTGAAACTGAGAACCACTGCTCTATGACGTTCTCATACTGTTTTCCCCCATGTGAATGTCATTGACTTTCACCCATGCAATGTGTTTGATTCGAGACCTACTCTATGAGGGTGAAAACAACCAAACAGACTAAATATTACTCTAATACTATGACAGCATTGGCTTCCAAATACAGCCTATTGACGCAGACTGCATGAGGTCATGTTAAACAAACACTTCCAGCTTTTAGCACGTTTGGCTTCAAGTGGCTTTTGCTTGTTGTGAAAAATGGATACAGAGTAGCCCATATTACCTGTTAGAACTCCACTATCTTCATGTCCACAAGTCTTTCTCTAGACAAATCCAGTTGCTGTTCTTTCTACATGGTTTTGTGTTTTTTTTTCTTTTCATGCTTAATTAATTTAGTAAAATACAATCTAAGAAAGAGAACGTCTAAAATGTACAAATTGTACTTAGGAATTCCCAGTGGGGGATGCAGCTTTAACCTGAACACTCCAAAGGAGCTTTCTTCTTAGGGGACTCCACAAAAAGAGGAGGCAGCTGCAACCTAAATACTGTCAAGAGACTATCTGAGAATATCTGGGGGAGGCAGCTTCAACTTCATTGCTGTCGCATTTGCCTCTCCGCATTTGAACATCCTGACCACCGTCTCAACAGTGCTGAAAAGACAAGATAGAGAAACTGACACATCGAGGAGAAAGTTTTTTTAAAAATTGTCCCTGATTTCAGCCAGGTTCAGCCACAGATGTCTGTCCAAGGCCACCATCGCTGCCATTGATCAACTGACTGTGGCAGCTGTCTGTCTCTGTGGCCCAGAGAGCGAGATCTGCGGTGCGGCACAGCCAGCAGTTCAGGGGAGAGGCCGTGACCCTGATACAGATTTCTCAGCTGATTGGCCTGGTATGCCTGTAACAGAGCTGTTGTGTGTAATGCGCCACTGCCCTAACCTACTGCCACGTATGCCCTGCCATTTAAACAGGGTGTAACACGCAAAGGTATGGATGGCAGGGTTGGAGCCTTCAGTGACGATGCCTTCCCCACTGAGAGATATGCCCCTTCAATGGGGGGCATCGACTCGTGTCTCTGCTCACGCATTTCTGATATATTTGTGTAATTTTCATGCTGAAACAAATGGTTCTCACCACATCTCTTCATGATATCTCCACCTCAGTGTGGAGAGCAGGAAGAAATGGAAGCCTCATGGTAACAGGCAGTTTTGTAGAGACTTAAATCGCTCCTCATACGTGAGGCAGGCTGGGAGGACTCGTTTGCTGTTTCGCTCTCTTTAGCCTGCTCCTCGTTGACTTGATGCCAGTAGAGCACTGTCTGCTGGATTGGAAGATATCAAAGAAAGAACATCCGGATCCAGCAGCTTGCATGAGTCGGTTCCTTTTACTTTTATATAGCGGGCTAATTTATCAATAATATATGCCTCAACTCCCTCTGCATCTAATACCTCAGAATTACATACTCCACATTATTCTTTTAGAAAGGAATACTTTCTTTCCTTCTTGTAGAAACCTGTATGAAAGAATTATAGGTAACGAGGAGTTCTGAAAGGGAAAGCACTTTCCATCAGACTCCTCTTATGATATGCCTACAATCCCCGTGATCCATCACGCCTCTCAGTTCTCTTGGCAGGAGCGGGGACCTGAACTACCGGGAGTAGGTGCTCAACTCTTATCCCTCAAGAGAAAATTAAGGATAGGTGGAGCTTCTCACCAAATCCACATCACACAGCATGCATTTAACTCTGACTACTATCCCTCACGTGAGAATCAAACAAGAACAGAAGCTTCTTACTATTATCCTTCAGTCAGTCCCACAGTTGCATCATAAGTAGCACACCCAGCTTTCTCGAGGCGTCAAATGCGCTCCACTAGTAGCATTTGTCACGCATGTTCAAACAAATGTCTCCTGAAGACAAAAAAGCTAATGGCCTGTACCATAGGTGCCCTTTTATACTTACAGTTGCACAGGTAGTGACGTCGTAGACATAGCATCAGACACAGAGCAGGTTCCCATTTGAAAGGGACCTTTATTTATTGGGTGGTGCACTTTTACCTGCTATTACCTACTTGTAAAACACTGCTTTCCTTTTTGTTCTTTGGTGCTGTAGTCAGATGCTTTTAAAAACAACAACACCTAGTGCAACTCAAAATGCAACTCTAACTCAAGATATAACAGCTACGGAAGTTACTCTTGTGACCACTGCTAAATACACAATTATGCAAGTAAGAGAATGAGGGAACATCTAGATCAGTGTTCCTGGAGGAACACTAACACTACACATTTTCAAACTCTTCCTAATTAAACACACCTGATTTAGCTCATCAGCTTGTTAGTAGAGATTCCAAGACCTGAAATGAATGGGTCATATTTAAGTTAAACTCACTAGGATTTTGTTTTGCATATTTCCTGGATGCACAGGCACCATGGTGGTTCAGGTGACAGCGACAGATGCAGACGACCCCACTTACGGCAATAGTGCCAGAGTCGTGTACAGCATCATACATGGACACCCTTACTTCTCTGTGGAGCCCAAGACAGGTAACCTTACCTTTAAATGTATTTATTTAAATTGCTTAACCTAACTGCAAATTTATTTAGTATCTGGGTTGTTAATGTTTAAATTTTTTTATTTGTTTTTTGTTGACATTTTGGATTTTGGACTGTGTTTTCGGCCAAGCAGAATGTTTGCTTTTTCATCCAATGAAAGTGAATGGGGACATATGCTCCAAAAATTAACCTTAAAAATAACCCATATGTCTTATGTGATGTGTGCTGCATTATATGTCAGGGGTTGGCACCCTTTTTTGACAGGATGTACCAAGACTTGTTCTTACATTCAAATATGAATTATAGAGTGGAACAGAGTTCTTGAGCCAAATATATCAATGATACACAGTGCTTCATCTGTTCAGAAAGAGCGATAAAGAGCAGCTATGTTGACAGAGTGCTGCTGTGTGCTTGCTGTGGCGGTCTGGGTACTAGACTGGTTTATTTATTTTTTTATTTATTAAATCAAAGCAAGAAAGATGATTTCATGGGTGCATTTCTTCACTCGTTGTGTTACATCACTGCCCTTTTTTTCAGGTCCATATCTCAAGCTTAACAAAAGTGTAATCCTGGATGTCCATCAATTGGACTGCAGAAATGCTACGTATAAGATCAGTGTAAATTATTGGGTCTTGGGGTCCAAAAAAATGCCCTTGCACAATTAAACTAATTTGATTATGACACACTGTTTCATGTGCATGGAACCCAATATCCTCTGTAGGCCACATTAGTGCCCATGTTTTTATGTAGGCAAGCCTTTAGTAAACCAGGGCCATAGTCTTTGTGGATGATTGGAAAGAAAATCTGATGCATTATGAGGCTACCATTAACTCTTAAATCAATTAGTGTCTGCAAGGGAATGTGTATCTTCATTGTATTAAAAGCAGAGCTAAAATCAATACATAGAACTCTAGCTTAATGGGCACTGCATTCTGCTGAATATATTCAGAGTCTCTGTTAAACCTTAAATATGAACAAAAGTAATAATGATGCTTGCCTTAGCAAACACTAAATTACCTCAAGGGACATAGAAGAAACACAGAAACAAATTAAAATATTTCTTCTGAATGTTGACTTGCTGTGAGGGTGCTTCAGTTTGTGGTGTGTGTGTGTGTGTGTGTGTGTGTGTGTGTTTGCACATTTGTTTGTGTGTGTGAATATGTGTTCATACTGTACCTGCAGCAGTCTCATTACCCAGCATCCTACTGCGATTCCAGCTGCCACCTGCAAAGCACTCTGGGTGTGAATCTCAGACAGGAGGCTGTTGGTCTGCTTGTTACATTTTCTTTCCTGAGGGAGAGGACCGTCTCATTATTCTTTGAGCATGTTTGTGGTGTTGACCAACACGTGTGCATGTAATTTGCTGTTGTATCTGATGCATTGTTCATCTTTCATGGATTTTTTTCCTTTTGATTCAGCTGAGGTTTGACATCAGATGAGTTTTATAATATTGCAGAGGCATGATTGGAAATGACACAAATGCTGCATATTAGTAGTGAATACTTTTTTTGTCATTAGGCTGTGAATTGTACCTCTCTTTTAAGAAATCAATTTAAGAAATCCCCCTTTACACCTGTCATTAACTCTTGACCACATTAAATACACACTAAATACATTGTGATTTATTTCATGATTGAGTTGCTGAAAGCACATTTGGAGGTGATCTGGCTGAATGTAGCTGTACATGCAGACGTGCCTGGTACAAAATCATCATCATGCCCTGCCACCAGACAATTACTAAATATGCTTAATGGAATACATTTCCCTGTACAAATGAGGGGGGGGAAATCATTTTGGTGTTTATTTGATCACTGAAACATGATAGAATATTCAGATATTCATTGTTATCATGAATCTGATGGACTGAGTTGTAACATTCCGGTCAAGGCCTATTTTTATCCGTTATGATTGTTTTACAGACTCTAAGTCTAGTTTCACCCTCAGTGTTCAGTAGTGTGGAGAGAGCAGAGCTGAACAAGCGTTTCCAATTCATTCTCTATGGGGGCTGAGAGACAAGCTCACACAGGGGATTGTGGGACTGACAGTGGAGTGGAACAAGTTCTGATAGCATCAAAAAGTTTGATGCAAAAAAGTTGTCATTTAGGGCCAGAGTAAAGTGTAATTTAGGACCAGATGTATTTTTATTAAATAAAGTATCTGCAATTGTGATAATTCACACCTGTGAGGAGGAAAACTGTTGTCAAGACTTTAGTGCACACAAACATAACTGGTGGAGCACCTACAGAATGACTAGCATGTGTGGAAGCCCACTAGAGCGAGCCATTAGTGTCAAACACCGATTCACCAGTCTGGGAAATGAAGAATATGACAGACTGAAATCACTCTGAGAGTTCATAGTTGTGGATGCATTGATACTAGGGCTGTGAATCTTTGGGTAAATAGTGAATCAATTCGATTCACGAGTCAAAGGGTTTCGATTCGCTTCAAGAATGATTTTTGCAAATTCAGAACGATTCGATTCGAGGGGATTCACAATTAAATTCGATGCGATTCGATTAACGATTCGATTCTGCATTCTTTAAGTGCAATCACAGGATTATTAAAATGATTCCCCTAAATTCTTTATATGCTTATAGTCGAGGCCGAATTACACTGCAGCCTTTATGGAATCAGAATCAGAATCAGAAGTATAGTTCAAATCTATTAATACATTTACTGACATATCGCTCAAAACTTACTTATATAAAAACTATAATTGCACTTTAGTTGGAGTACTTCTTGTGCACAATGCACATTTCTTAATATTAAGCTTAAAATGTGTTTTAATGTCACTATTAATAAGGATTGTATGATGTTTGAATAATATCAGTCTTTAAATGCAAGATATTGTGATAGTGTACCTGAAGTATACTTGCACAATCAAATGTAGGCTACTTCAGTATATATTTAGTAGTGGACTTGAACACTGATTCCTCATGATTAAAGAGCATTATGTGCAAAATTAGTTGTCCCAATATAGCAGACATATACCAGTTTAGTATACTAAAAGTACAATTGTAGGGTAGTTTTATTTAGCACCTAAATATGTAAATGTATTTGTAGTATATGTAGCATAAAATAAATTTATTTCAAATACAATTTAGTATATTTATTTTTCACTAGGGTATGTGTAATTTAAAAAAAAAGATTTAAAAGTATTATTTGTGTGTTAACTATTGTGTAGCATAGTGTGAATGTATAGGGTAACATTTTGTCACACTTTTGCATGATGTGAGCTTCTTTTATCTTATTTTCATAAAATAAAATGCTACAGCATTCAACTTTTCCTTTCTATCAGTGAATGAAGATGATTCTGAAGAAAATGCACCCTATGTTTGCTATAATGACGAACTTAACTTTCACGCATCTGAGTGACAGATAAACCTCACGTTCTTATTTCAAGGTTGTTGTTAATGCTGTGGTTATTTTAACAGTTTCCTTCGTGCATTCGATTTAACGACAATAACTTATTAAGTCATTTATCATTCAATGGAACTGTGCGTATGCTTTTAGACCCTGACATTGTTTTGGCTCCATCTAAATGCGCAGTCTTCAACTGCTCAGGTAATGCCAATGGTATGTCCGAGAGCCATTGAAAAACTACAGAAAAGTAAAACTACTTTACTTTAGCAGTACTGGCCATGAGTACTAAGAAGAGATTACATATTGGCTCAATTTGGCTGGTCAGAAAACGTGAGAGCTACAAACAGAGCTCGAGCGCAATCCTGTGACAGGCGGCGAATAGTGAAGCGCATAAAGGAGAGATGTGAGGCACGAACAAGGCACTGTTTAAGGTCTCCATTAATTCATGCTTGGAGTAAATTAATGTGTATATATTTTAAAGTACTGAATCGCTATATAAATTGCAATTCATTCGATTCTTAGCATTCTAAATTGATTGCTGGCCAAAATCAATGATTCACGATTCAAAAATCCATGTTTCAAGATTGATGCATGTGCATCATCGGGGTTTGTAATCGATGCATCGAGAAAACGAGTGAATCGTTACACACCATTTTTTTTGGACTGAGTATGAATATGATACCTTATACATTGTACCAATATGATATCTTTATTTGTAGAATGTAGGCAAGGCAAGTTTATTTACATAGCACATTTCATACACAATGGTAATTCAAAGTGCTTTACATAAAAGAAAAGAAAAAATAATAATCACAACAATAAAACAAGGAATTAAAAAACTTTGAAAATGATAAAAAAAATTGATTTAAGAGTTTTAAAATAAATTTAAAACAGATAAGAATAGAAAATTATTATACATAAAATATAGTGCAATCAGTTAGGACGTAGCACAGTGCTCATTCAGTAAATGCACAGCTAAACAGATGAGTTTTGAGTCTGCATTTAAATGTGACTAATGTTTTAGCACATCTGATCTCTTCTGGAAGCTGATTCCAGCTGCGGGTGGCATAATAACTAAAAGCACATTCCCCTTGTTTTGTGTGAACCCATGGTGTTTCTAACTGACTCGATCCTAATGATCTGAGTGCTCTGTTAGGTTTATATTCAGTGAGCATATCTGCAGTGTATTTAGGTCCTAGGCCATTGAGTGATATATAAACGAGTAAAAGTGCTTTAAAATCAATCCTAAATATAACTGGAAGCCAGTGTAAGGACCTGAGGACTGGTGTGATATGCTCAGATTTTCTGGTTCTAGTCAGAATCCTGGCAGCAATGTATGTCAATTCCGTGTAATGATGCCCACACAAATCTGTTGTTGAGTACTTTTGTTACAGTAACATTTATTATTACATGTAATACAGTAATGAACAGGATCTTCTGCACCAACGCTTTATTTTTCAGTATTTGTTTTACAGATATACTGTTCTTGTTTGACTGTTTTTCAGCAGTCTCGCAGTAGCTCAACTGTTTTGAATAATACTTTTTAAATGCTACCTTTCCCAGTTTGTAATAGTGTACAACAAGTCCTAGATCACTATAATTTGTAATATTATAACAAGCATGATTACAGATAAGTGAACTAATGTAATAATCTAATCTTGTGTATATAAACAAATGCGATAATCTAATCTCACACACACACACACAAAGGAAAGAAAGTCAGTCTATTTTAAGTCTTGTTTAATTCTTGTTTTTTTCCCCGCACCACAAGCATCCGCTGACTGCACGTGCACTTCAGAGGCATTCATGGTAGATGTGCTCACTGTAATATTTTCTGAAATAAGAAAAAGAAGTAGCATAGAAAAAGTAGTTTGGCAGAGCAGTGTCACATTTTAGTAACTCTTGCAAAGTAATATGTTTATTAATGTGACTGTGTACAAACACCCATTTTTATTTTTTATGAGACTTCAGTTCATTATTTGTTGAATTCAAATCGTCAGTTCATTGATTGTTGAATTTTTGTCTTTTTTTTGTCATGCACAAGCAAATGTGCATTTTATATTGAAATGTAATGATTTTCATGTACAGTTGGAAAAGAGCACTTGAATCACAGCTATAGTTTTAAACCTACAGAAATTAACTAAAATCATCTCAGATAAGATGAAAACTCCAGTCACATCAGTGTTCTAGAGAAAGCTATTTTGCTCTATTAAATGTCGCTCCTCTTGTGGTGATGGCTGGCATCGTATTTCGTATGTCGCTGTCGTATGAATATTCCTCACTTTATCTCAGTAGCCTCCCCTATTATCAGATGTATATGGAATAAATTTACCAGGGGTAACAAATAGGCCTGTGAATAGATTATTACTACAAGGTGAATAGAGTATTTCTACAATTTAAGGGACAAGTGAACTGGCAGACTTCTAAGCAGCAAAAGCAGGCATACAAAGGTGAGTGAGCTGAAGATGTTACAGATCCTGCTCATCTCCATCTAGCTCTACCTCGTCCAGAATATCCTCAGCAAGCACCCAAAAACATTCCTCAGGTCCGTACCCCTCCCGGTCTACTAAACTTCAGGCTGATACAAGCACAGCTTACTTGCTATGTGAGATTCTGCACTCTAGATGTTGTGTAAACCAAATCTTTTGAAGTGGTGGTAGTAGAATTCAATTCAATTCGATGTACTGTATTGTATATTGCATACGTTATTTGTCTCGGACTATAGGCACCCATTTAAACATGATTTTACAGACAGGGCTGGACTGGTAATCTGGTGTACCGGGCATTTTCCTCGGTGGGCAGATGCACTTGTATGACACTGGTTTAATATGTTTAATGATCTTGAAAGTTCAACATAGAATACTTCTTAGAAACAGAAACAAAATTTCATGAGCTGAATTGATTATATAAAGATAACCATTTATTGATGAAACAAAGACTTCTTTCAAAAAAATTTAAAAAATAATCTTAACTATTCCAATTAATTGGAATGTTGAACTACTGGACAGTAGTGTACAGAAAGAGTCATGGTATTTAATCACTTAATGCTTGTGAGTTGGTCGAAGATAAGTGGTGACCAACACATGGGACACTCCTACACAAAGCTAAGCTAAATCACTAGTTGAAATGTTACTATGCCAAAAATAGAGTCAGAACACTAATTGTTTATGCCACATGTAGCACGTATAACTTGTTTGTTGCAAAAAAATAAAAATGCAATGACCTAAAAAACACTAACAAACAGCATTATACTGTATAATAAGGTGACCAGACATGCCATTTCCTGGGGACACGTTCTGCCCAGAATTTCTAAATTGCCTAAACTAACCAGGGTTTGGCTGTTTGCGCTGCACTGATCGATCATTGTATGACATCAAAGTACCACGAAAGCGATAGAGAGCAGAGCAGACAGCTCCATGCTTTCGAATCGCTCTCACTGTACTTTTACGGCAATTTAGAAATTCTGGGCAGAACGTTTCCCCGGGAAGGGGCACATCTGGTCACCTTATTATACAATGTTTGCTTTTGTAAAATTTCATAAGAAAACAATAATGAATTCTGTTTAGCAATGAAAAATGACCCACAGTTTAGCCATATAGAGTTCAATTCAATTCAAGTTTCAATTCAATTTAAGTTTGTTTGTATAGCGCTTTTCGTGATACAAATTGTTGCAAAGCAACTTTATAGAAAAAAGTTTCTACAATATATTTTTTAGTAGTAGCTTATCAGTGGTGACTGTCAGTTAATGTACATATGGCAGAAATGTACGGAAAAATCAGGTAACACTTTACTTGAAGGGGTGTGCATAAGACTGACATGACACCTTCATAATCATGACATGACACATGTCATGAATATGAAGGAGGTTTTATGCATGTTTATGACAACTGTCATTAAGTGTCATTCGCTCAGTTATGTAATTTTTAATGCAAAGATGACATTGTTTGAGATGTCTTTGTAATTAAAGACGTAATCAAACAGATGATGAACACTATTAACAGCAATTATTATATGATGCAATCAAACTTATAACAAAATGTGGTAGTTGTGTATGTTGTTTCAGGGTTGGCATCATCTGAGGTCCTCTGAGGGGTTGGCATCATCTCTTCTCAAGTGTTCTGGATCCAGACTGAAGCTTGTGTAAATCCTAATTACCACGGGATGTTAATCCCAGCAGAAACAGAGAAACAAATAGAGACATAATTAGTGTAGCTGCTGTTCCAACCAAGCAAAATTGATTTGTTTAACCCAAACTAAAGAATAATAATAATGTGCATTTGATCAGATATGACTGCAGTACAAGATTATGAGATGCATTATTTGAATGCTTGGCCAAAGAGATGTGTCTTTAATCTAGATTTAAACAGAGAGAGTGTGTCTGAACCCTGAACGTTATCAGGAAGGCTATTCCAGAGTTTGGGAGCCAAATGCGAAAAAGCTCTACCTCCTTTAGTGGACTTTGTTATCCTAGGTACTACCAAAAGTCCAGAGTTTTGTGACCTTAGGGAGCGTGATGGATTGTAGCGTGGTAGAAGACTATTTAGGTACGCAGGTGCTAACCCATTAAGAGCCTTATAGGTAAGTAATAATATTTTGTAACTGATACGGAACTTAATAAAAAGAGAAAGAGTCTGCTGTTGTGCTTCACTGAGTGACCAGTTTTGATAAAGTGATTAACCCAAAAAAACAAACAAGCATTGTAATACTTAAAAACAAACAAACAAACCATGAGTTTCGAGTAGGTCTTTTAGAGTACTTTTAAATTTGGCTCAAATTATTTGCAGTATTGTTGGATCAACCCATATCAACTCAACCAAATATAAACCCATTATTGGATTATGTAGGAGCACCATAATTTTTAAACACTAAACAAGAATAAATTAATGTGGTGGGTGATTGTTTGGTGTTTTTAGATTTAAATACATTTTCTGTGCACATCAGTATTGACCTGCAGACAATAGTCGTGGAAGTCGTGGCCTAATGGTTAGAGAGTCGGACTCATAACCCAAAGGTTGTGGGTTCGAGTCTCGTGCCGGCAGGGATTGTAGGTGGGGGGAGTGAATGTACAGCGCTCTCTCCCACCTTCAATACCACGACAAGGTGCCCTTGAGCAAGGCACCGAATCCCCAACTGCTCCCCGGGCGCCGCAGCATAAATGGCTGCCCACTGCTCCGGGTGTGTGTTCACGGTTTGTGTGTGTTCACTGCTGTGTGTGTGCACTTTGGATGGGTAAATGCAGAGCACTAATTCCGAGTATGGGTCACCATACTTGGCCACATGTCACTTCACTTCACTTCACTTCAGACTAAAGGCTGTGTGTTTTCCTCAGGCATCATACGGACAGCCCTGCCCAACATGGACAGAGAAATGCGTGACCAGTACGTGGTGACCATTCAGGCCAAGGACATGGTGGGTCAGATGGGTGGACTGTCAGCTACTACCTCTGTGACGGTCACGCTCACCGACGTCAACGATAACCCTCCACGCTTCTCTCGCAGTAAGAGCACACAGTGTCTCTCATGCCTTTGCCTCACATCCTGACCTCATGTGCTGATTGTGGAAAGTGAATTGGTGTAATTTTCTTCAAAAAAAGAGGAACATATTTGCACCACTTTAGCATGTGGTGTTTCAGAGCAAATGGCTGTACACAGTCCATGAAAATAACAATAATTTTTTTTGTAAATGTAACCAAAATGCTGGATAAGCTGGCCATCAGGCAGCAGTTTAATGTACTATAGAGCTTTTGAGAAAGTGCTTTGTGTTTGTGCTGAATGAGAGTTGTGTGAAGCTGGGTACGCTCTCTTGTTATAATGGACAAAGCCACTGCCGGCGTGTCGTCTCAGTCAGAGAGATAACTGAGGAGTCTGAGACAGTGGTGCTGTGTCTTCCTCCAGTTCTTAACTCTACTGTCCCTTACTAAAAATATATATGCAGATATATTGGGAAATATAATGCAATAATATCAAATAATACATTTCCATATATAGGAAACTAGCGCTTATATTTTTTAATATACTGCTAAATATTCATGGACCATGTATGGCTATATATTGATACATATAAAAAATACATATATAGCAATGAAGACCAAAACATCTCTACATGTTTACATATAATAGTTTTATTGAAACACTCAATTTCTCATGAATTATTATTTTTAAGTTAACGCATTATCTCACTTTATTGTTTCCATAGTTTGATATATGAAAAAAATGTGTGATGGCTGATTATGATATCTTTGTAATAAACAAATAAATTGACTTGACTTGATCACTTCAGAGCTCAGTCTCTCTTGATAGAGAGGCTAACATAAGTGTTAATAAGTGACTGTTAATAATCGATCCAAGATGGCAGCCAAGGGTGTTTATTGTTTGAGTCTTTTAAAATGTTTTTATATAAGATTTTTTATCTCATTTAAGTCTGAATGAGTGATTCTCTCAAGAAAAACATCACCACTTTCAATCTGGGATCTTTGTATGATATACTTTTATTGGATTGCCACAGAACTCTGACTTTGCAAAGGCCTTGGCCGGCCCTGAATCCACCTGCTGGAGTATAACTCCTCAAAAAGGACAAAGTATTACTTTGTGGATGTTCCAAGTGGTTCAGTGGTTGCCAGTACTCTGCTATTTGGGGGAAGACTTACATTTGCAGTGGATTCAGCATTATTTTAAATCTGAATTAAGGATCTGATCTTGTTGGATTTTCTCCTGGCCGAATAGCACATGGATTATCAGAGCTGTTAGACCTTGGTTGAGGCTTGAAGATGTTATTGGATTGACACCACATATTTCTGACTCTGATTTGCTGAGGCTTAGGACTATCAGGAATCCATCTACGTTACTGGTGTATGGCTTTTAAATGATCTGAATTAAGGACTCAATTTTGCTGCTGGGTTTTTCCAGGCTTGGTAGCATATTTATTATTAAAGCTGTGGACCTTGGGTATAGCAGTGTGACTGAGTTTGTTCGGGTCTATAGATCTCCCCTTTTCAATTGTTTCAATTGTCAGTCTGAAATCCACTTAGCTACCTGATATACCCTTAACACATCAGCATATAAGTTGGCATCATGTGTTTTCTTATATTCCTGATGCTCATTTTTTTCAACCAGGGATCAAATTAATTAAATGGACACAATAAGGAGAGTGAACCCTGGTTGTATTTGCTACACTTTAGACAACTCTCAACCTCACCGACGAAAATTCTAGAGCTATATCATCAGTCAATCACCCTGCCTCATAAACTGAAATGTTTTTACTTCCAAGGTATGTAAATAAGATTTTGTATCTTCAGAATCTTATGGTGTTAAATGACTATTTTATCGACACAAAGGACTCTTTTTTTCAGTTTGCCATTGATGGGGGTCCTGATAAATCTTTTCCTGTTAACCTAAAATTACGATGTATGATAATGCTCTTATTTATGTTATCTGGAAATGTTCAGCCAAATCCTGGGCCTATTACATCTATGCATTGTTTACCCACTCCCTCAGATTTTAAAAGTAGAACAGGCCTTTGGTTTAAATGTATAATGTTAGAAGTTTGGTTCCTAAATTGGATATGATTAAGATTTGGGTAAATACGACAAACGCTGACATAATTGTTCTTTCTGAAACTTGGCTTAAGAAATCGATCACTGTTGATTTAATTTATATTGATGGCTATAAAGTCTACAGAACTGATCGCGTGGGCAAAGGAGATGGGGTGGCCATCTATGTTAAATCTAAGCTTGTTAACTCTGTAACTTTGTCAATTACTAGAGCTAAACAGTTTGAGGTTTTGGCCATCAAAGTGGGTGTTTCGAAAGTGTCTAATATCACTGTGGTTGGCTGTTATAGACCTCCGTCTGCTACAAAGGTTGCTCTCAAAGCTTTTTTTTCCAGATATTTTACATGAGTTAAATGACTCCGAGTTCATCCTTATGGGTGATTTAAATTGGGACTGACTCTCAGGGACCTCAGATTGTTTTAAAGAATTGTGTGACTCCTTAAGCCTTGCGCAACTAATTAATGCACCGACAAGGCTAAATCCTAAAGTGCAACATAAATCTACCTTACTGGATCTAATCATAACGAATGCTGCTCATAAATTTACTTCAACTGGCATATTCTGTAATGATATTAGTGGTAATTGTTTAATTGCTTGTGTTCCGGGATACAAAAATCCCTAAGGTAAAACCCCATTTTATTTTTAAAAGATATTTTTAAAAATTTGAGGAGCAAGCTTTTTTGCATTATTTATACCAAAGTGATCTTAGAAGAGTAACTTAAATACAGTATGTTGAACTGGCATGGGAATATTTATATAAATATAAAATTATATCAATTTTTCAGTCCATCTCTAACAACCATGTTCCCATTAAGAAGTTCAGGATCAGTGGTAGGGACAATCCCTGATTTTCAGATAGTCTTTAAGAATTATTTAATTTAAGAAATAAATCATGGGCACAAGCCAAATTTTCAAACACCCCTGCTGATTGGTCTACATTCAAAACACTAAGGAATAAGTGCACATTGATGATTAGGAAGTCTAAATCAGAGTTTTATTCTCAGAGAATTTTAATAATCCTTCAAAATTTTGGAAATTAATCAAATCCATGTCAATGACTCATGTAGCCTCTAGCCTTCCTGAATATATTCAGGTTGACTTAGATAAAATAAACAATAAAGTTACTATGGTTTTCTTATATTCCTGATGCTCATTTTTTTCAACCAGGGATCAAATTAATTAAATGGACACAATAAGGAGAGTGAACCCTGGTTGTATTTGCTACACTTTAGACAACTCTCAACCTCACCGACGAAAATTCTAGAGCTATATCATCAGTCAATCACCCTGCCTCATAAACTGAAATGTTTTTACTTCCAAGGTATGTAAATAAGATTTTGTATCTTCAGAATCTTATGGTGTTAAATGGCTTTTTTATCGACACAGAGGACTATTTTTGTCAGTTTGCCGTTGATGGGGGTCCTGATAAATCTTTTCCTGTTAACCTAAAATTACGATGTATGATAATGCTCTTATTTATGTTATCTGGAAATGTTCAGCCAAATCCTGGGCCTATTACATCTATGCATTGTTTACCCACTCCCTCAGATTTTAAAAGTAGAACAGGCCTTTGGTTTAAATGTATAATGTTAGAAGTTTGGTTCCTAAATTGGATATGATTAAGATTTGGGTAAATACGACAAACGCTGACATAATTGTTCTTTCTGAAACTTGGCTTAAGAAATCGATCACTGTTGATTTAATTTATATTGATGGCTATAAAGTCTACAGAACTGATCGCGTGGGCAAAGGAGATGGGGTGGCCATCTATGTTAAATCTAAGCTTGTTAACTCTGTAACTTTGTCAATTACTAGAGCTAAACAGTTTGAGGTTTTGGCCATCAAAGTGGGTGTTTCGAAAGTGTCTAATATCACTGTGGTTGGCTGTTATAGACCTCCGTCTGCTACAAAGGTTGCTCTCAAAGCTTTTTTTTCCAGATATTTTACATGAGTTAAATGACTCCGAGTTCATCCTTATGGGTGATTTAAATTGGGACTGACTCTCAGGGACCTCAGATTGTTTTAAAGAATTGTGTGACTCCTTAAGCCTTGCGCAACTAATTAATGCACCGACAAGGCTAAATCCTAAAGTGCAACATAAATCTACCTTACTGGATCTAATCATAACGAATGCTGCTCATAAATTTACTTCAACTGGCATATTCTGTAATGATATTAGTGGTAATTGTTTAATTGCTTGTGTTCCGGGATACAAAAATCCCTAAGGTAAAACCCCATTTTATTTTTAAAAGATATTTTTAAAAATTTGAGGAGCAAGCTTTTTTGCATTATTTATACCAAAGTGATCTTAGAAGAGTAACTTAAATACAGTATGTTGAACTGGCATGGGAATATTTTCAATCAATTTTTCAGTCCATCTCTAACAACCATGTTCCCATTAAGAAGTTCAGGATCAGTGGTAGGGACAATCCCTGATTTTCAGATAGTCTTTAAGAATTATTTAATTTAAGAAATAAATCATGGGCACAAGCCAAATTTTCAAACACCCCTGCTGATTGGTCTACATTCAAAACACTAAGGAATAAGTGCACATTGATGATTAGGAAGTCTAAATCAGAGTTTTATTCTCAGAGAATTTTAATAATCCTTCAAAATTTTGGAAATTAATCAAATCCATGTCAATGACTCATGTAGCCTCTAGCCTTCCTGAATATATTCAGGTTGACTTAGATAAAATAAACAATAAAGTTACTATGATCAACCAGTTAAATTAACACTTTATACATGCTGGGTCTGTATTTGACTGTTTAAATGCAAATACAACTGCCCCATGTTCTGTGATTACACCAGAGACCAGAAATCTGGATGTGTTTGTTTTTAAACCTGTTTCAGTAAATCAAGTTTGTAAAGCATTGAAAGGCATTGATAACAAAACTTCTGTAGACCCAGATAACTTAGACCCTTATCTTTTAAAGGTGGCAGCGGATGTTATTGCTGAGCCAGTTACTCATATTTTTAATTTGAGTCTTTTATCGAATTCTTTACCTAAAATTAGGAAAACTGCTTATGTTCTCCCATTATTTAAAGGTGGTGATCCCTCAGACATGAACAACTATCGTCCCATCTCCAAACTCAACTTTGGCCAAGATTCTTGAATCTCAGGTAAATTTACAGTTAAAACAGTTTTTATTTGATAATAATATTTGGATCTCAGACTTTCTTGATATATCTAAAGGGGTCCCCCAGGGTTCCATTTTGGGACCTATTTTGTTTTCTATTTATATAAATTATTTGGGTAAGGACATTCAAGCAAAAAAAAAATTTTTTTGGCTGATGATACTATTATTTATACAATTGCTCCATCTATAACACAGGCGGTGATAGAGCTTCAGATTGCATTTCAGTCGCTGGAAGATGCTCTGGTTAGTTTAATTTAATACAAATTTTGTTTTAAATTCACAGAAAACAAAGTTTGTGTTTTTTTCAAAAGCTCAGTCACAAGTACTTAATAATTTTAGCATTTTTACATCTGATGGTAAAATTATTGAAAGGGTACTTTTTACAAGTACTTGGGCATTTGGATTGATGATACACTTTTGTTCAATGTACATATTGCTAATCTAATCAGGAAGCTAAAGCTTGACTTTTATTTTAGAAATAAATCTAATTTTACTTTTAATGCCAAAAAGAAACTTGTAGAAGCTACCTTCCTAACTGTGCTTGATTATGGTGATATATTATACATGCATGCAGCCTCCTCAGTCTTAACAAGCCTTGATTCAGTATACCATGCTTCACTATGTTTTATTACAAATGCAAAATCCCATACTCATCATTTCATTCTATATGAGATGGTGGGTTGGACATCATTAGCTATACGTAGAAAACAGCATTGGTACATTTTTATCTACACTGAACAAAATTATAAAGGCAACACTTTTGTTTTTGCCCCCATTTTTCATGAGCTGAACTCAAAGATCCATGATTTTTTTCTATGTACACAAAAGGCCTATTTCTCTCAAATATTGTTCACAAATCTGTCTAAATCTGTGTTAGTGAGCACTTCTCCTTTGCCGAGATAATCCAACTACCTCACAGGTGTGGCATATCAAGATGCTGATTAGACAGCATGATTATTGCACAGGTGTGCCTTAGGGTGGCCACAATAAAAGGCCACTCTAAAATGTGCAGTTTTATCACACAGCACAATGCCACAGATGTCGCAAACTTTGAGGGAGCATGCAATTGGCATGCTGACTGCAGGAATGTCCACCAGAGCTGTTGCCCGTGAATTGAATGTTCATTTCTCTACCATAAGCCGTCTCCAAAGGCGTTTCAGAGAATTTGGCAGTACATCCAACCGGCCTCACAACCGCAGACCCCGTGTAACCACACCAGCCCAGAACCTCCACATCCAGCATCTTCACCTCCACGATTGTCTGAGACCAGCCACCCGGACAGCTGCTGCAACAATCGATTTGCATAACCAAAGAATTTCTGCACAAACTGTGAGAAACCGTCTCAGGGAAGCTCATCTGCATGCTCGTCGTCCTCATCGGGGTCTTGACCTGACTGCAGTTCGTCGTCGTAACCGACTTGAGTGGGCAAATGCTCACATTCGATGGCATCTGACACTTTGGAGAGGTGTTCTCTTCACGGATGAATCCCGGTTTTCACTGTACAGGGAAGATGGCAGACAGCGTGTATGCAGGGTGTCCGCGGGTCCTTAAAAAGTCTTAAATAACATTTTCCTAATATAAGGCCTTAAAAAGTCTTAAAATGTCTTAAATTCGGATTCAATGGGTCTTAATTTTTTTTGGTCTCATTACCGCTAAAATATCTTCAGTCTGTGACGGAACTAATGACTTTACAATCACTGGACAGACCGAAGATTTTTTCTTCCTGCGGTAAATTACTGTGTCATCAGAGAGAATTGCAGTAAGCTAGCAGAATACAGAATACAAGCTCGCGCTGAGGCTCACTGTTTGTCTCGAGACTTCAGAACAAATGAGCGTAACAACACACACAAACTCAGAAGAAACACACTGAGGTAAAAATGTTTAGTTTATTCATAACATGATAAAAGTTAAATAACACCATGATAAGTGAGCTATTTTGTTCTATAGTCTCACGACGCAAAAAAACATTCAAAACACCTACGTTACAGAGTGCACGCATTACGTCTAGTGCGCGTGTGCATTTACAGTGCGCTCTGCCTGATCATTGCATGATTCAGTCTATTAAAATACATTCAGAATGATCACAAATTCAAGACATGGGGGCAGAAAATGTGTATATTTATACTCAAGTTCACATGGAAGAGTGCCTTTTTTCTCCAAAAATTACCATATACAAATGTGATGTTGATTTTTTACAACAGTTCAAGAAACTAGACGTTTTATTAAGAGACTTAAGTTTTAGACACCATATTGCTTGTTTTTGCTCTATTTCGCCAACAAAAATAATTCCAAACAAAGCCACAGCGCTGTTTTGCGTCTCTGAGTAACATGACGGTGTTTCATTCCCGAATGAATCAACTGTTTAAATGATTCGGTTCAGTCGCAATGACTTACTTATTAACAGGGACTTGCTGCCACCTGCTGGCGGTTTTAATTTCACGTTTAAAGTATCTTTTCATTTTTTTCATTATTTCAAATATCAGTATTCAATGTTTTATGTTTAATATATCAAAACATTATTTATGCATTTGTAACTGCAGGTTAAATGCATTCATGTTCTGCATTAAACAGTGTGTAAACACATCTAAATGCCACTTCAGATGCAGCTTATGTCTGGATTGCAAAGATGAATTTTGTTGATACTGATTTCATTTGCTTGGTAACAGCCCAAATGTCTTATTCTTATTCACTGATTAAATGTAAGAATTTGACTCAAAAGATAATGCACACTTATAGAAAAATGGCTTTATAAAGGTAAAATGCCCATAAAAGGTCAAATCTATTTAAACTTATCTGACCACCACACAGAATATGAAGAATATCAAAAACTTTAGGAGTGAGCTGTCCACGAAAGTCCTGAAGATACCAGCATGATAGCATACTCAATCAGTTGAATGAATGACTCAATACTCACTCATTAAGTGACTTGCCTCCACTTACTGGTAGTTTAGTTGAGAAATTTGTTGAAAAGTATGCATTTTTCCCCTCAACATTTCTTATTTGTATACTCATAAATGCATTTAAAACATTAAGCTCATAACATTATTTATTGCAGTTGTAATTATTGTTATTTGCCGTGTAAATTATTTAATCTGACTGGTAGCAGCCCTATAGTGTATATTGATAAATTGTAATAATTTTACATGTAAGGTACACAATTCCTGGAAGCTGAAAACATCCCAGTTCTTGCATGGCCAGCATACTCACCGGACATATCACCCATTGAGCATGTTTGGGACGCTCTGGATCGGCGTATATGACAACGTGTTCCAGTTCCTGCCAATATTCAACAACTTCGCACAGCCATTGAAGAGGAGTGGACCAACATTCCACAGGCCACAATCAACAACCTGATCAACTCTATGCGAAGGAGATATGTTGCACTGCGTGAGGCAAATGGTGGTCACACTAGATACTGACTGGTTTTCGGACTCCCCGGACCCCCCCTTATAGTAAAACTGCACATTTTAGAGTGGCCTTTTATTGTGGCCAGCCTAAGGCACACCTGTGCAATAATCATGCTGTCTAATCAGCATCTTGATATGCCACACCTGTGAGGTGGATGAATTATCTTGGCAAAGGAGAAGTGCTCACTAACACAGATTTAGACAGATTTGTGAACAATATTTGAGAGAAATAGGCCTTTTGTATATATAGAAAAAGTCTTAGATCTTTGAGTTCAGCTCATGAAAAACGGGGGCAAAAACAAAAGTGTTGCATTTATAATTTTGTTCATTATATAAAGCAATGTTAGGTAAACTTCCAGCTTATCTCTGCACTCTTCTTGGTCTTTGTTCTGGCAATTACCAGCTACACTCTTCCAAGTGTTTGCTTTTTAATGTACCTCGAGTTTAAACAGAACTGGGGAAAACTGCATTTTCATATTAAGCACCCTGGGCATGAAATATTTAACAAAAAGATCTAAAACTAGATAGATTTGTGTCTATTGGTGAATTTAAAGGCATCATAAAGAGAGTGGTATTGGAAGCTTGTGATTGTTTTTGTTGAGAGGATGTTGAAATATTGTTGTAATGTGTACTTCTTGTATTTTAAAATTGTCTTACTGTATGGCTGCTACTTTGGCCAGGTCTCTCTTGAAAAATAGTTTTTAAATCTCAATGAGACTTCCTGGTTAAATAAAGGTAAAAAAAAATTAAAATTAAAAATAACATGTTAAAGAGATAGTTCACCCAAAAATTTTAATTTGTTGTTTATCTGCTTACCCCCAGGGCATCCAAGATGTAGGTGTCTTTGTTTCTTCAGTAGAACACATATGATGATTTTTAACTTTAACCGTTGCAGTCTGTCAGTCGTATAATGCATGGCAATGGTAACAAAATCTATGAGAGTAAAAAAAACATGCACAGACAAATCCAAATTAAACCCTGCGGCTCGTGATGACACATTGATGTCCTAAGACATGAAACGATCGGTTTGTGCCAGAAACCGAACAGTATTTATATAATTTTTTACCTCTAATACACCACTATGTCCAACTGTCTTTGGGCGCGCGCACGGCATAAGAGAGAATAATGGAGGACAAAGAAAATGAAAAAGAAAGAAAGAGGTAGATGGATGGAGGTAAAAGCAATCACAAGGAGAAAAAGAGAGGCGAAATCAAGGTTAGGGTGTGACCGCAAAGGTTTGGTCTGCTAGAAGCCTCTATTCCATGGTAAATTAAAAAGTAATTACAGAGATTACATGGCAACTCTCCATGAGAGTGACACGAATGCTGAAGATACATGAGAGATCTGCTAATGACGCTCTTCATCTCACCTCAGCTCTCACGAGTTCGCTACAGTCTCACATCAGCATTTAGTAATCCATCTGAGAGAAGACTGAGATTGTGTGATTATACAGACCCACACATATTATTTTCCTTTTTTGAGAATTTAGATTAAAAAGGAATTGAAATCTCTCCTGAAAAGAGAAAACTTGTAAGCCTAATAGATATTCCTCTGGTAATATTTCTTATAAATAAATGGTTGTGTTTAATATTGCTAATGACAGTATATGTCCATAAGTTGTGTTTCAGCCTCCTTTTTGTTTTGGGTCAGCCCCATGGAAACAGACCCACATCCCAAAACCAAGCAGAAATAATAAATTAAGTAATTTGCTGCATTTTCATTATGCAAAATTACATTTTGTAATTATTTCCTTTGATTTATGACCTGGACACTGACAGGTTCTTGACAGGTTTGATATGTTTGATTTTAGTGTGTTAAAGGGGTCATGAACTGCCTTTATTTTTTTATATATTTTTTCATTTTTTACTGTTCTCTGTTATCAAGATTTTCACATAAAAAAACATCATAATTTTGAAGTAATAGGGTATTTTCTGCCCTGTGTAAGGCATTTCCAAACATCACACAAACCAGATGAGAGTCGTAAAAGCAGGAACCATGGTCAGCCCAGGCGTACCTCTCTCCAATGAGTTCCTGCCTTGCTCTGCTTATCTTTACAAAGAAAACACGGAGATAATGATTTACTAAACCACCTCCATGTCGACACAATACTAAGACAACAAGAACTGACCCCTCCCATCTGGATCCGTTTAAGCTACAGAAGGCCAGTAGGTTTCGTGACTGGTTTCAGCATCAATAAAACATCTAATGGACCAAAGAACAAAGAACCTGGTATCTAAACAGAGCCCCGCATAGAATCGCACGGACCTCATGACCATTTGATGCATAAATTGCTAAAATCCGATCAACAAAAGAGACAATTTTATAGCTCCCTGTCCAGCAGGAGATTCTCCAGCAGACTCTCAGATCTGACCTGAGAATGACCGCAGGACCCTTCCCTTTTCCCCCTGCATTCCAAAGGAAAGAGACAAGATTTCTTTGACAATCGTTGCTAATCGTTGAAAGTATGAAAATATCGGAGCATAGAGTCACAAATAATATGTTGTATGTCTTAGATATATATACTTGATGTGTTCATTTAATCGATGCAACGTTAAGCAGTGGTTATTACCCCTTTTTAGGAAATGAGGATATTAAAATGTGTGTAATATGTGAAGTTTAATCTTGAACGAATGGAAACGAGAAATGCAGAAGGTTGAAATTAAGTAAACTTTAATAGTATGTACAATACTTGCTTTTAAGAGACTTTATAGGAGTATTAACACAACTTTTATAGATGGTGTCCTCATGTGATGAATTGAAGATCCCTTGCTCGCTGCCTAGCTCGCAGCTTACTCATAATAACTCTCTCTTAAGAGTTGACAAATTATCATAAGTGTGTTAACCGTGGCCAGGAAAACACATATTTAATTTGTTAAAATATACTGAGAATCACCGGCTCGCTGGACGACCCTTGATTTAAAGTGTAAACTATTTAAAGTCAAAATCAGTTTTGATCAGGTGGACTCGAATTCTCAGATCGAGTTCTTTTAAAACCTGAGCTAGAAATAAACCTGAATGAATTAATGATAATTAATTCCCTTACAACTGAGTTAAAATTTCTTACACCTGTTTCTGTCCCCCCCATCAGATCGCTCTGTTTGAATAGGCATGGTGGATTGTAGAATCGATGGGCGGGGCAAAATAGGCAGCGGTGTAGAATCGGTGGGCAGGGCTAAACAGGAAGTGACGTAGAATAGATGGGCGGGGTTAAACAGGCAGTGATGTCGAGGCATTGGTCTTCTTCTGCATAGGAGGCACTTATCCACACTAGGGATGTAACGATTATCGGTTTGATGATAAATCATGATAAAATTCCCCACGGTTAGTATTACCTTTTCATCTTTTAATTATCATTAAAACCGTATTAGAGTACCGCACTTTGAACAACTCGTGATAAATAAATACTGTCCAACATAAAGCACAGTTTTAAGAAACAGTCTCACGTGCACACAGCAGCAGAGTAGTTTCGTTTTGAGTGTAAACAGGGCGGAAAAGCTGGGAGGTTTTAAAAGAGTGCTAAGGGAATTATACAAATGAATATATTAATGAATTAATTATATGAATGTACCTCTGAAGGTTCTGACTGTCTTCAGAAATTATTCGATGGCATATCTGCTTTGTCCTCGGAGGTTACGGGAAACAGCTCTAATTCAGCTTTTCCATAAGTGCCACCTGCTGTCAGCAAGTGGATTTACAGAGACCTATATTTACATTCAGTCTGTGTGCAGTTTCTGTCTGGCCAACGGACTGAATTTGCATGCCCTGCTGTAAATTTTGACCGGTTGATGAAAAACAAGCTTATGTGGATTCTACACATTTAAACAATTCAGATAAGTTATCTAGAATTATTTATGGAGCAGATAAAATACTTATAATCATTTATTAATCAATTATAATTTTGACATATCTTTTCTTTATTTAAAGGCTGAAATGTGAGGTTTACCTTTTTATGAAACTTTTTCAAAGCTTTATTTGAACATTTACATGAGATATTTCAACATGCTATTAAACTGTTGTCAGTCATGTTGTCATTTAAAATCCGAACATCATTGGTAATGTTATTGTTTTAGTGATCATGCAAACAAAAAGTCATTTTATTTGTTGTTTGTTGATTTTTAAATATAAGACTTTGTGAAGTGATTTATGTGTTGGTACTTTTTGAACATCTCCAACACATTTTAACAATACAGTGATAATACTGATAACCGTGATAATTTTGGTCACTATAATCATGATAAGAAATGTGCATACCGTTACATCCCTAATCCACACTATTACATCATAGAGTAGAACATTCCAAAAGCTGTCATTTTGGCACACTACCTTCTGTTTTTAGACTAATGAGAAAGTTTTGAGCTCTGAAATTTACAGGATGTTTTTATAGTACAATGACCTCTTATTTGTCAATAGAGCAAGGTAATTTTGTTTTCTCAATTCATGACGCCTTTAATGTTAGTCTAACATGAAGAGTCTGTGTGTCTGTAGAGTCGTATCAGTACTCAGTGCTGGAGTCGGTGCCTGTGCCGTCAGTGGTGGCCAAACTGAAAGCCGCAGATGCTGATATCGACTCCAATGCAGAGATGGACTACTATATAATAGATGGAAATGCACCAGGTGTGTTCAACATCACCACAGACGAGGAGACACAGGAGGGAGTCATCTTTCTACAGAGGGTGAGATCATAGTGCCTTTCATAGTGAACGACAGGCCATTTAGAGTAGGCCCTACTGTATATAGTGAATTATACTGACTATATTAATAATGAAAAACGTCTCGAGTTACGTATGTAACCATGGTTCCCTGAGAAAGGAACGAGACACTGCGTCCTCTAGAGGTCGCTTTGGGGAACGCCTTCAGCGTGACTGGTGTCGGAAGCATTCATCTAAACACGACAATAACACTGGCCGGCGACAGCCTATGACGTCACTACCTGGCGCGATCACAGTATAAAAGGGCACCGGGAGAACACGTCATCTGCTTCTTTGTCTGAAGCTTGCTTCCAAAGCATGGCAAGGGAATTAGTGGAAGCAGTGTCTCGTTCCCTTCTTAGGGAACCATGGTTCAGTATGTAACCTAAGACATTCCCTTCCGAGGGAACTTCAAACTGCATCCTCTAGAGGTCGCTTTGGGGAACGGTATACCCAAACCACCATGCTGAGGGGAGTGCATGCCAGAAACCATGGCTATCACTAAGTACCAACTCCACCATAGCCATGGGAGTTGCCCCAAGGACGCCTTGACGGCTGTCATTGACATTACCCCTTCGGCCAAGGTCCTGAGCTGCATACTCTAAAATAACTTACCTGTTAAAGGTTGGGCTGGGAAGCCCAAGCCTAGGGCAGAGCTCAAGGCTTGGAATCAGAAGAAAGAGATATCTTTAAGGGGATACAGCTAGGTGTCTAAAAAACCAAACCAGACTCTGACCTGCCACCCAGGGGGCTACTGCCAGTTCTGAATGAATCTGCTCAAAGAACTGACTCGACAGATAGCAGAGCACCCTGCTCAGAAATGCATAAACCGAGATACATAAGTTCAGTGGAGCCCAACGTGAGAACCGGGCCTAAACCAACTCAGAGAAAGGGAAGAAGTCTGACAGCACATAACCCTTTACCATACAGGATTTTAGAAAGTGCGCAGAATGCCTAGCGTGCACACTTACCACAATGTGGATTTTTGAAAGTGCACAGAAGCTCAGTGTGGCATGGATTTAGAAACACTGTTACTAATGGGTAACCGAAGCTGTTGCTTAGGCAAGCCTAGGAACCCCATGTGACTGTGGCACACTCAGGGAGTGACAATTAATTCAGCGGAAGAACGCGTGCTTAGAGTGCATGTGAATTGAAAAAACATATCTCATAGAAAACCTCTCCATGTGAGGGGAGTTTCGCCAACTCAACCATAGCAGTCACAGAACAGACTCCAGAGCATCTGCTCATGCATAACTAGAAGGGGCATAGCACCCAGCTCAGACCGAGATGGGGACACCAACGCCTGACTGGAAAGCAGCTTGCTTATAGATAACCCTCCAGGGTGAGGGGAGCACTGCTGAGCTCACCAAGAGAGCAGCCTAAGAGGAAGGCAGAGTCCTGACATGCTACCCAGCGGAGCTCACAGAGCAAAGGATTCAATTCTCAAATGAGAGGGACTCAGAAGCTCAGAAGAAAGCAGCGTACTCGCACAAGACCCTCCATGGTGAGGAGAGCACAGCTATTTCACTCAACAAGCAACCCACCAGGGAGGCAGAAGATGGCCCAGAAACCTGGTTTGACTGCTAACCGGAGCTCAAAGGATCGGAGGCCAAAAATAGGAGTTCAATCTGGGAGCGGCGCTCACAGGTGACTCTCTAGGGTGAGGGGAGCAATGCTCAGCTCAGCACTGCTAGCCTCGACTTAAATAGAGGCAGCTTATCAGGGAGGCAGCAAGCTGAGTGTGGAAAGGTTCAAAGTGCGGAAGGTTCAACCACTAGCGAGGAGAGAGAGGAACCCACCTCGACCGAAGCGATCAATAGCCCAGTGTCAGAGTACCTAGCTCTGAAGCAGAGAGGAGGAATCACAGAGTCTTGCCCAGGACTGGCGAGCTCCCGCAGTGAAGGGAGCACAGCCATGTCTGGAGAACAGATAGATCGCAAGTTTTCGGGAGCAGCGCTCTCGGCTCTCAAGCAGAGGCAGGCCCTTAGAGCACATACTGGGAGCGACTCATTGCTAACCCTCACAGTGAGGGGAGCACTTCTCAACTCGACCAGAAGGCGGCGCTAGATTTTGGCTCGACCAAAAAGCAGCCCGCCAGGGAGGCAGAAGGTGGCCCAGCAACCTGGCATGACTGCTAACCGGAGCTCAATGGAGCGGAGGCCCAACTCTCAAAATAGGAGAGGAACTCAGATGCTCAATTTGGGAGTGGCGTGCTCATAGGTGATCCTCTAGGGTGAGGGGAGCACTGCTAAGCTCAACCAAATAAGGGCAACTTATCAGGGAGGCAGCAAGCGGCCAAACTACCTGATGTCAAGGAGCTCAAAGAGCGGAGGGCTCGACCCTCAGCAAAGAGAGAGGAACCCAGCTCAACTGAAGCCATCAATAGCCCAGGGGCAAAGTACCTAGCTCTCAAGTGGAGAGGAGGACTCACATAATCTGCCAAGGACTGACAAGCTGTGAGGGGAACACGGCCATATCCAGGGAGCAGATTGACCGCAAATGGGACATCAGAAATGGGATCCAGCTTAAAAGGGGATCACACATTTCAACAGGGAACAACAGGGTCCCAGCATAGAGACCACTGACCAAGGAGGCGACAGGGATGGGCCTAACTACTCAGCATTGTTGCATATGGAGTTCTCGGGAGCAGCGCTCTCGGCTCTCAAGCTGAGGCGGGCCCTCAAAGTACAAACTGGGAGCAATAGGCTCATAGCTAACCCTCGCAGTGAGGGGAGCACTTCTCAGCTTGATCAGAAGGCAATGCTAGATTAGAAGGGGAAGTCTAGCAGGGCCCAATGAGAGACCATCAACCGATGCAGCTGAACGCAGTCTTATGCTCTCTATCTCGATATAGAGCATGGGTCGATTTGAGGTGATTTACTGGTTCGACAATAAGGGCAGTGTGACAGGGAGGTCCGGTGGGCCTGACCGTCTATCGAACTGCAGAGTGGAGTTAAGGAGTGTTAAGCCACTTAACGCCTCAGCGAGAGGAGCTCTAGCTCAGAGAATGTGCATGATGGTTGAGAGGATAACTCCAATCTCAGGAGACCCCTCGGGTTGAGACATGAGTAAGCGTGTCCTGGCCGGGACATCAGGGAGCTCGTCACAAAGCATTATAGTCATTATAGTCCTGAGGTTGCAGTGTCATACTGGGGACCTGATTGCTAAGGAGGCTTTCGCAGAAGCTCAGCGACTTGGCTCCATAGTCCAGTAAGCATGAAGCCAAAGATGTAGGGCTATCATCCAGCCTGGATCCAGTTCCACCGGGTGAGACCATCAACACAATCGGTCAACAGCGAGAGGTTCTGACTTCAGCAGGGGAGCTGCTCGTAGAGGTCCTAACCCTAAAACAAAGTCAGAAAAACAGAGACAGGTCCAAGTAGCGCTGCGCAGAAAGTTAGTTAATGAATTCACATAAAATTAGCAATAGAGTAGATGAAATGAACGAATGAATGATGCATTTATAAAGCGCTTTATTGTGTATTTTTGTACACCCAAAGCACTTTACAATCATGTGGGGGGCTCTCTCCTCAACCAGCACCAGTGTGCAGCATCCACTTGGATGATGCGAAGGCAGCCACAGGACAACGGCGCCAGTGCACTCACCACACACCAGCTACAGGTAAAGAGGAGAGAACGTCATAGAGCCAATCAAGTGGTTGGGGATTATTAGGAGACCATGATTGAGAAAGGCCAGGGGGGCAGTTTTGGCCAGGACACCCCTACTCTTTATGAGAAGTGCCATGTGATTTTTAATGACCACAGAGAGTCAGGACCTCGTTTAGCGTCTCATCCGAAAGATGGTGCTTTTTGACAGTATATTGTCCCCGTCACTATACTGGGGTGTTAGGACCCACGCAGACCACAGGGTGAGCACCCCATGCTGGCCTCACTAACACCTCTTCCAACAGCAACCTAGTTTTCCAAGGAGGTCTCCCATCCAGGTACTGACCAGGCTCAACCCTGCTTAGCTTCAGTGGGCGACCAGTCTTGAGCTGCAGGGTGATATGGCTGTGGAAGAGAAATAGATCAAACTCACCAACCACGCCTCCCGCGCATGACTCAAGCTCATGGATATAATCTGAAGGCGAAGTCTGAAGAGCCCTTGGATCCGGACCCTAGTAGGTAGTTCTATGAGACATAGAAACTAACAAAAACACCATAGGTCCAGCATGAAAGACTGCAATGCAAGCGCAGAAGGGGAATCGAGCCGGGGTGCAGTATAATGTGATTATCTGATAAGGACATGATAAAAATCATCTGTCCAACAACTGCAGACAGATATCCACATTATACACTTCTACTTCTTATACTTCTTATATAAACAGAAGGAAATTACTGATAGGGAAAACTTTCCCGTCAGGTCCTTTCCATGTTCTGCCCATCAACTGTAAATCACGGCAAGGGGCAGACAATTCTCACCACAACCGCAAAGCGCAGCATGCATTTAGCTCCCATGCTCCGCCCACAAGCTAGATTACCTCAGAAATCAAGCGAGAACAGAAACCGTGGCCGGAATGCATCGCTATTCCCGCGAGAGGCAAACGCACTCATGCAAATGCTATCTACAAACTGGGGTAAATGGTGAAGTACTCACCTTCCCCTCAGTAGTCCCGCGAATGCATCACGAGAAGCACAAGCCATCTCCTCATGAGACGAGTGCATTCAATTCATGCTTATCCTCCACAAGAAATAAGCAATGAATGCAGAGCGCATCCAACTCCTTCCGGAGCTGAACGCGCTTGCTCTTCACCACACACATACACAACACACGCGAGCCGTGTGAAACTGCAGGTATCAGAGCAAAGCCTCTTGGCGAGAGAACATGCACTCCTAGTCGTGGTTAGCTTAACGCTAACATAAACAACCGGTCAGTGAAGATGAAGAAGAGGATGAAGTGTTCTCCCGGCGCCCTTTTATACTGTGATCGCGCCAGGTAATGACATCATTGGCTGTCGCCGGCTAATGTTATTGTCGTGTTTAGATGAATACTTCAGACACCGGTCACGCTGAAGGTCAACTGATATTAGTGGTATGCGGGGTTCCTCAGTCCTGTTCCTGGAAAAAATAAATAACCACCAATAACTACCCTATTGTGAAGCGTTTAGCGCCAACCCTAATCAGACACACCTGAATCAATAACGGTGTTTAGGATGGCTGGAGGTGCGTCTCAATCAGCTCCCAAGCTCGTGAATCAGTATATTGTGTCCATGAATCCTGACACTGATAAAAACCCTGGCTCACTGCACACTGGGACAATGATTCCTCAATTTCCAGTGACATGACCATGTATAACCTCACCGCTGGTATTAATCAACTACAGGCAGGACCTATATATTTTTAAGATAATTTTTTATTAAACATATTGGGCCTCATTCATGAAACATGAGCAGAACAAATTTTTGTGTAAATAAATTGTGTAATTCCAGAGATCACATGACAGGAAACAGGAAGTGAAGTAACCTCTCTAAATGTATAAAAGGAGCAGCATGGCCTAACATTGGGGCATGAGACTTTAAACACATCAGGTCAGTGATCCGCTGTGATCCGCAATCCGCACATCAGCTGTCTGGATTGATGAAAATATTGCGTTCACTCTTTGGATTATATCACACTGGATTGTATATTCGCAGATGGACACACCAAACCTCTTCTGGACTGTGTTATGCTATTGGAACAAAGGACTATATGTGTTTTAACAGCCTAAGAACTCTGTGTACATATTGTGATGATTTATTTAATAAATAATAAATAATATTAATTAATAAATATTTATATGTACTATGTTACGATGTTTTTAAACACCCAATTAATTATGTCATTTTTGTAGCCACTATTTGTGTGTGTGTGTGTGTGTGTGTGTGTGAAAAGACAAAATCACTGATTAAGAATTTATCTTTTGCTGCTTCTGATTTTTCTTCTTCCCTGTACTCATTATTTTTTAGCATGTCTTCTTCCATTCTGTCTTAAATGTAAATCTCTCTCTCTTTCTCTCTTCCGCAGCCTTTGGACTACGAAACTAAAAGCAGTTTTTCTCTGAAGATTGAAGCCACTAATCGGAATGTTGACCCTCAGTTTCTGACCTTTGGCCCCTTCAGTGATACAGCGGCTGTAAAGGTCATTGTAGAGGATGTGAACGAGCCGCCGGTCTTCTCTCCTCTGATCAGCAGAATGGTGGTATCTGAGGCAGCGAGGGTCGGCACGGTCATCGGTACAGTTTCAGCCCGTGACCCAGACTCGTCCAGCAGTGCCATCAGGTAAACGCTTCACTGATGTGGGTTCTGTGTATTATCTTATTAGACTGTGTGTTTGTAATTCACATGGCTGTTTATCTTACTGTCCTCTTAGCCATATACCGTATGTTATAGTTCTAACACAGAACACTGATTGGATGCTAAAACACAATTTAATCAGTTCATTCTGTACTTAATCCACATAAAAACAGCAGTGAGGTCTACACAGACCCCAAACTCTGGTTTAACAGTTTGACTGTCATGGTCATGATATGCAAATACAGATCTGGCCACTGACAATAAGTGCGCAGAGGAAAGGGATCATGCGTGACCACGGTGTATTATACAGGGCCACAGGGAATGCTCTAACACAGGAAAGACATGCTTAGTAGGGGGCAGTCATGTAACATACTGAACTGAAGCGGCCAAGAACATTAACAACACCCTTCATTGCGAGTAAATCACTCGCATATGTGACTAAAACTTCACTCTGGGTGACTAAAGGATGTCTAATATTAGCCACTGGCTAATAAATTCTCAGATTTTACTCGCCAGTGTGTGAGTTGGACGCCAAGTATAAGTTTAGCACAGATATATTTTTACTCGTCGAAAACACTGACTGAGCGCTTCAGAGTTTCATTCTCTGTCAAGCGATCTGTGATATTTCTCAGTTCATCTCAATGGATGCGCAGCGCACCTGTATTTGACATACCATAAACTCTAGTGTGAAGGCGCACAAATCGCCGTCACTTTGTCTCACACACACGCAAAGAGAGAGAGAGAGAGAGAGAGTCTTGCATACCATGCTGAATTGACGCGATACATGTAAACGATATACTTTGTTGCATTTTCCTGTCAAAATAACAGAGTTCCTTTGGAATTCTTCAGCTTTTAAGAACTGCCGGATTCTCCGGTAGTGGGCAGAACTAATGCACAAATGACAATCTCATTGGTTGGTGCTCACCTATTATCGTCCCTGTTTTGATTTCAGCAAATAAATTAGAGCGAACACACACAACCTGATTAACCCTCTGAGGTCGTGTATGTGTTTTATGGCCTTATTTCAGTGACTTTAAAATTTTAGTTTTTCACTAAGCACGCATGAACGTTGTTTTCTCAAAAACACAATCACATACATACATGCTGCTCACATATTATTGTAGCCCAGTTTGTGCTGATTATGGTGCTACTAAACTTAGTCATTAAAATGTTTATTAGCAACTGAAAAAAGCACAAATGTCAGGACATATCAAAACTTCTCCAGGGCCCAAAACACCCTCAGACCCCAGAGGGTTAAACAGAGCGAATGTGTCTGAACCCCGAACGTTCTGAATATGAACCAATGAAACATGGGAAAACCAAGTCAAAGGAAAATGTGTAAACAGAAAGTGAACACAATGAAAACAAAAACATCACATGACCCTGACACTAACAGACTGAATTGATGCTGCTCTTGAATAATTTGTTTTTGGTCAAAGCATTAGGACTCGAGTCTCGACAATGACAAATATTTGTTATTTAGAATTAATAGAAGCTGTAAGAGAAGCTTAAATATGAACTTATATTTTTTGGTTAAACAATTAATTTTGTTTTCTATAAATGCGGATCAAATTTGATTGATAAATTGATACAACATATTTTCCATAAGATGATAATATAGTTCCGAACACTGCTCTGAGACTTGGCTAAAGATCCAATAGCAGTCTTTATTAAAGGTAATACAAAGAGTAGACAAAGACAGACAAACCCTAGTCAAAAAGTAATATATTTAAAATACATTTGTTTCATACTAAGTATAGTTCAAATCTATTAAAATATTTACTGACATATCACTCGAGACTTACTGAAATAAAAAATTATGATTCAACTTTGTTTGGAGTACTACTAGTGCACAATGTACATTTCTTATATTAAGCCTAAAATGTGTTTTATTGACAAATATTGTATGATCTTTGAATAATATCAGTCTTTAAATGCAAGAATATTTAAAGTGCACCTAAAGTATACTTGCAACAGTTACACCTTAGCACAATCAAATATACTTCGGTATATTTTTAGTTGGACTTCAGCAGTATTTCCACACAATTCAAGTGCATTAAATACAAAATTTGTTGTTCCAATTTAGCAGACTTTACGTATGCAAAAATTAAGCGTTAGCATTAGTTCTGGCAGGTCACGTGAGTCAAGCTTGCATCAGCTGATTCTCAGCTGATCACATCTACCTATAGGAATACGACACCTATCGCGGTATTCCTATATAAGCTCTATTCAGTATTATTCAGCAGCTTTTCAGCCTGCTCCGGAGCAAATTAAGCATTGCTGCTCGCAAATCAACTGTTGCAGCGTGTTTCAGAACATCTGAAATCCACATCTAAGATAAGTGAATGCTGTTTTAATCCATATCACTGTATATATTACCTGGTCTGCTAATTGAAAAAGCATATTTGCAGCAGCATTTACACATCTGTGTTCATACAGCTGGAGCAACACATAGTCTAGAGCATGTAATCGCTCTGAGGACACGCCGATAGTTAAGGCCATGAGAACAAGTTTAAATGAAACAAGCATTCTCGTGTATGCGTTTCAACTGGGGTTCGCTGTATTCAGCGGCATAATCTCAATGTTACGGTTGTTTATTTCTAAGGTTTATGTTTCATTAGCTGTGTGAGTGTGCGGTTGATTTCAGCTGCATCAGAAGCACGCATTTATCGCTCCTAATGGCTTCTATACATATAAGAATGTAATATCAATGACCATCATTCAAAGTATTTCTGCAGTGTGTGCTTCCCCTGCTGGACTGCCACTCAATACTTATTAGAGATACATAATTTCTGATCCTCTTGAATATGTGCTCACGCTAAGTAATGTGAGCATATGAGCATGAGAAATTAGGGTAATATGACGTGTTGATTAAACATGATCAACTGGCGGAGATCAAGCTATGTTCATTTATAAAAAATAAAAAATAAAACACTTCGGTGGTGATTGGATTATTAATATACTCTTATTATAAAGTGGAACCACTATTTGTGGTTAAATTATTGAAAAGTTAAAGTTCATAACTATAAAAAGTACTGCATCATTATGAATTATTATTATAATTGTTTGGAACTCAAATTTTTTAAAATCTAAAATATGTTCTATACTCAACAAGTGCAACTTAAATACAGTGTATTTTTTTGTACATTTAATCATAATCACATGTCAATCTATTTTTAGTATACTTATCATTAAATAAATATACTTTAAATACAATTAAGTATATTTATTTTTCACTAGGGTTGGCTAAAAAGATATGTCTTTAATCTAGATTTAAACAGAGCGAATGTGTCTGAACCCCGAACGTTCTGAATATGAACCAATGAAACATGGGAAAACCAAGTCAAAGGAAAATGTGTAAACAGAAAGTGAACACAATGAAAACAAAAACGTCACATGACCCTGACACTAACAGACTGAAGTGATGCTGCTCTTGAATAATTTGTTTTTGGTCAAAGCATTAGGACTCGAGTCTCGACAATGACAAATAATTGTTTTGTTACGAAGGTTACGACTGAGCGCTCAAATGGACACAAGGGATTTAAATAGTCCAATTATTCTAAGCAAGTACAAGCAGTGCATTAAAAAAAATAAAAAAATACAGGTAACTACAGTCGTTTTCCTCTGGTTCCTCACTTGCTGAGCTTGGGGTGATGCTTCCCCCATAAATATATTATTAAGCAACATTTCCTGCTAAGTTTCTTATTTCATTTTCATTGCTTAACGCTATGTTGGCAAATATGCTATTGTCAAATATTGCTCGTTGTTTAAGGCTAGTTGTTCAGTAACATGTTGGTTTGCTAGGCACGCCGTTGCTTTAGGCTTATTGGTTGTACTTTGACACACTGGTAACATTAACGTTACCCATTTAAACTTACCAGAGCTGAGACTTGTTTTTAAATCTGTTTAAGACTGTCTGATATGAAACAGGCTTGCTGCTTAAGGCTCATCTAGTATTGAGGATGTGGTTTCATTAAACACATCCTATGTGTATGATTATTTCCATCAAGCTGTGTTTAAGTCTGTGATATGCTATTGCTTAAAGCTATACAGTGTATCGGTAATATGCTTGATACTTAACTGAAGCACACAGTGTCTTCAGGACATCTCGGCGGCGGCAACAACAATACTACAGCGAGAATAATACTACAATACTACAGCGTTATGCAAATCTTCCCACATCGTGACGTAGACATGTGGGGGGCGTGTTAGAACGAGCCATTTTAGGTAGGTGTGGCTGACTCTTAACTTTTATAAAGAATATCTCTTTGGATTTGAGACTTTAGTCTTTGCAACTTTACAGATCTTCTTCATGCACCAAGAGCTTGTAACACTCCAAAGAGAAAGGAAAATTTGAAATCGCATCATATGACCCCTTTAAAGAACCATTAATGGAAAAAAGTGTGTTGGTACAGGTGCATTGGAGTGTATTGGGAATGTACTAAAGTAATAAACCTTCTGATCAAGTTTGTGAATTTCTTTCACCATTTCAAATTAATGACTAGCTATATGTTGTTTACATATCTTTACTTTTGTAACTATCTATATGTGACCCGGGACCACAAAACCAGGCATAAGGGTTTTGTGTATGATTTTATACATCATACATTTTTTAATACATTTATACATCATCTGAAAGCTGAATAAATAGGAATTTGTTAGGATATGGTAATATTTGGCCGAGATACAACTATTTGAAAATCTAGAATCCGAGGTGCAAAAAAAAATCAAAATATTGAGAAAATTACCTTTAAATTTGTCCAAATGAAGTTCTTAGCAATGCATATTACTAATCAAAAATTAAGTTTGTTTAAAATCTTCATGGAACATGATCTTTACTTAATATCCTAATGATTTTTGGCATAAAAGAAAAATCGATAATTTTGACCCATACAATTTATTTTTGGCTATTGCTACAAATATACCTGAGCTGCTTAAGACTGTTTTTTTGTCCAGGGTCACATATGTATGTAAAGCTGCTTTGCAACAATGCAAAATTGTGAAAAGCACTATTTGTGGTTAAATTATTGAAAAGTTAAAGTTCATAACTATAAAAAGTACTGCATCATTATGAATTATTATTATAATTGTTTGGAACTCAAATTTTTTAAAATCTAAAATATTTTCTATACTCAACAAGTGCAACTTAAATACAGTGTATTTTTTTTGTACATTTAATCATAACAGGTCCTATATTTAGGCCGATTTTAAAATCACATTATTAAAATACTTAAGACACTTTTAAGGGGTGAAGGAACAAACAAATATCAATATACAGAATGTGATATTGTCTCTTGTGTCATAGTCTTAGTTGAGAACTCATACAGTGGCCTTGTTTACTTAAATGATATGACATCATACAATACAAACAATCCCCACAGACTTACATTATATGGCCTTCATACAGCTACAGGATCATAAGATGCGTTGCTTCATTCATTCCTTATCGACACTAGTTGTTGGGCTGAGTGAGCATGGACATGTCAGTGGGGTTATGAAGTCCTCTTTCAAAGGTTTGGTACAGTTTATATAGGTACGTATGTGTGAAAATCACTTTTAATAAGTTTCAAACATGTTGTAGATGGAATTAAGAACCTAGCCAGTGTACTTTCTTAAAGATGAATATATATTTCATCCTTCCCCAAATGCATTTGTAAAAAGTATTGTATTTTACAAATGAATTTGTAATGCACTAAGTTTGTGCTTGATGAAAGCATAAAATAACTACATTTAGAAAGTGTAGACATGTCAATCTATTTTTAGTATACTTATCATTAAATAAATATACTTTAAATACAATTAAGTATATTTATTTTTCACTAGGGTTGGCTAAAAAGATGTGTCTTTAATCTAGATTTAAAGTGAGTTTTTTGGGCAGTGTAGAGTAGGGCTTGTTGTTTGTCATTTCTCCGATCACAAATGCAGACATGGTTTTACGTTTACGCGGCGCGATGCAACACAACGAGTAAAAAGACAGTATAAGTCATTATAATCCATAATTATGTCCCCACTCGATGCAACAAATGCCTAGTTTATAATGGGTTTTAATGTTTTTGTCTTGTCGCTCCGGCCGGACAGGGCATCATCATAGTATGTGAGGGGCGTAACATTTCCATCACACGCTTGAGGTATTCAGCCAATCACAACACACTGGATAGCTGGCCAATCAGAGCACACCTCACTTTTTCAGACCGATGAGCTTTGTAAAAATCGACATGTTTCAGAAAGGCGGGGCATAGAGGAGAAACAATGTACAGTATGTGGAAAATAATGTGTTTTTTAACTTTAAACCACATAAACACATTTCATTACACCAAATGCACAAAATAATGTTCTTTTTAGCAGCATCATATGACCCCTTTAATGTCCCGCATGAACAACGACAACGTTGCACTTGGAAATGTGGACTTCTTTGGGCTGTCAAAATATTACGAATTATTAAACGAATTATTAAAATTATCCTGACCAGCCCTCAAAACTACACAAAAAGATAAAATGTCAAAATAAATTCAGAGATGTTCACTATATGAAAAGTAACAAAATGTATTTAAATAATTTAAATTCATACATCACATATAAATCCGCAGCTTACTGCGAGAAAGTCAAACCGCCAAAACATTTCATTGCATTTTACTTTAACATCTGTGCAGTGCATTGAGAGTATAAGCGTGCAGAGACAATGGGCAGAGATATTACGGATGGGTTTATTCCTTCCGCATACATAAGCAGTGCATTCACATTCTTCCACCAACTAACGGAACTGTCTGTGTTTTAGTGCATAAAAGATAAGAATAAAACTAATGTTATGACGGTTTATGCAATTGTTTCCTGCAGAGTTAATGACAGATCATGTAAGGTAAAAGGGAAGCAAAACATTCTGCAGAGGATATTTAATGTTGTGTCCGCTGGCTTTATGTCTTTAACAGCTTCAGGTTTAATGCACTTTCGTGTTCTATACAGGCTGTTTTATGTTTATTTCCACGCACCGTTAATGCGCCTATATTAAGACTTTTCGGAGATTCAGTCTTTAAGTCCATGTAATATGTGCTGTCATTGATGGAAAAAAAACAGTTTACTTATAGTAGTATTTGTAACAGTATAGAAAGACTACAAAGTAACCGCAGTTTATCACGGCACATGTCTGCTTTGGTGGAGAATCTGGTAAAGCGAGTGCACATGTGTGGCAGCGACCAGGGTTTGAATCCAGTTCACAGTGTTTCCTACATTGTTCAAATGTCTGTGTCCAATGTTCCACTGATGCTCTCTGGATAATTGAGTTGACTGGTATGCTGGGCTTGTTAGTAAAAGGCAATTTCTTAAGCTGTGCCATTATTTACAAAGGTTAATTTATTGCATTAGAAGCACACAATAATTGTCCCATTAGCACACTTCAAGTTTACTTGGAATGCCATTGCAATGCATTTTAAAGTCACTAAAAGTAAGGGATAGTACCTCAGTTTGTTATTAGTATAATATTAATGTATGTTAACCACTCTTACAGTGTAATTGAATAGCAATTGTAATGTCATCAATGAATGAATTCTGCACTTCAAAAATTTAATAAAAGAGAGGATATTTAAATTATACTTAAGTACACTTGGATTAGTTCCACTTTAGCACAAACAAGTATGTTTGATAAAACTTTAGTTGAACTTCAGCACTGCTTTTGCACAACTAAAATGCATTTAGTATAAAATGATTTGTTCCAATTTAGCAGAATTTAAGTATACCAATGTATAGTGTGCCTCAAATATATTTAGTTATATTAAATTACATACGAATAAATTGTTCTTAAGTATACAATTTTTTCACTAGGGAAGCATTCACATAATGTATCTCGTAACTTTGTACCTCAGCTATATCTGATCAAATGCACTTTTTAATTCTTTTGCTTGGGTTGAACACATCATCTTTGCTTGGTTGGAACAGCAGCTATGCTAATTTAGTCTCTATCTGCTTCTCTGTTTCTGCAACCCCAATTCCAGAGAAGTTGGGACGTTTTGTAAAAATGCAATAAAATCAAGAATCTGTGATTTGTTCATTCTCTTTAACTTTTATTTAATTGACAAAAGTACAAAGAAAAGATTTCCAAAGTTTTCACTGACCAACGTAAATTTATTTTGTAAATATGAACAAATTTAGATTTTGATGGCTGCAACACATTCCAAAAAAAAGTTGGGACAGTGGCAAAATAAAATTGAAAAGGTTATGGAATATCCACTTTAAACTGTTTTGAAACAGTTAACAGTGAGCAGGTGAATTGGTAATAGGTCAAGGTATCATGTTTGGGTATAAAAGGAGCATCTAAGTCTTTGCAAACAAAGTTGGATCATGGCTCATCACTTTGTGTCAAATTTCATGAGAGAAGTGTCAAACAAATAAAAACAAATCACATTTCACAATGCAAAATTGCAAATAATTTAGGTCTTTCACCAACTACCACACGTAATATTGTGAAAAGATTCAGGGAATCCAGAGAAAACACAGTACATGTAGGGCAAGGCAGGAAACCTCAGTTGAATGTGCTTGACCTTTGAGCCCTCAGATGGCCTTGCATAAGAAACCATCATGCTGTGGTGTTAAATATAGCCACATGGGCTCAGGAGTACTTCAGAAGATTAAATGTGCAATACAATACACTGTATTTGAGTTCTACTTGTTGAGTTTAAAAATAGTATAGATAAAAATAAATGTTTTGAGTTGCAAGTAATTATAATTCATAATGATGCAGTACTTTGTATAGTTATGAACTTAAATTTTTCAATAATTTAACCACACTTAAAATAGTGCTTTTCACAATTTTGCGTGGTTGCAAAGCAGCTTTACATACATATGTGACCCTGGACCAAAAAAAAACAGTCTTCAGTAGAACAGGTATTTTTGCAAGAGCCAAAAATACAATGTATGGGTCAAAATTATCGAAAAATATTTTTCTTTCATGCCAAAAATCATTAGGATATTAAGTAAAGATCCTTCCATGAAGATATTTTGTAAATTTCCTACCTTGATCCTACCGTAAAAGTTCAAGAATCCAATAAGGGAATGAATTAGTAATAAGTAATAAGTTAAAAACAGCGCTAATGCAAAGAAAACACGGACAATTTCATCAGAGATGGCAAAGAGAATAGTGACTCGTGTCCAGATGGCAGTAAATTATACTTGTCAGCATGTATTTGGCTTAAAAGCACAAGTGTTTTATAATGAATGCTGACTGAAGGTGTTTTAGATTATGTGCTGGACAGTGGTTTAGTTATTCTGAATGGATCCGTATAGTAGCATGTACAGTCAGGCTAAGGCAGCAGGTTTACTGGTGCTTATTTATATAAAAAATGCTCTAAAAATTTTTTCTTTCTTTCAGCATTATATACATACATTGGGAATTATGAAAAGAAGGGGGGGGGGCATACACTGGTTTATGCCGGTTTATCCAATTGTTTCCTGCAGCGTTAATGACAGGAAGCAAAACGTTCTACAGACGATATTGAATGTTGTGCACTTTGCACAACACACTTTCGTGTTCTATACAGGCCGTTTCACGTTTATTTCCACGTACCTATATTAAGACTTTTCGGCGATTCGCAGTCTTTAAGTCCATATAATTTGTGCTGTTATTGATGGAAAAAACCCTGTTTACTTATAGTAGTAGGCTATTTGTAACAGTATAGAAAGACTACAAAGTAACCGCAGTTTATCACAGCACATGTCTGTTATGGTGGCACATCTGGTATAAGCGAGTGCTCGTGTGTGGCAGCGACCCGGGTTTGAATCCAGTCCGCAATGTTTCCTTCAGCCAATGTTCAAATGTCTGTGTCCAATGTTCCACTGATGTTCTCTGGATAATTGAGTTGACTGGTATGCTGGGCTTGTTAGTAAAAGGCAATTTCTTAAGCTGTGCCATTATTTACAAAGGTTAATTTATTGCATTAGAAGCACACAATAATTGTCCCATTAGCACACTTCAAGTTTACTTGGAATGCCATTGCAATGCATTTTAAAGTCACTAAAAGTAAGGGATAGTACCTCAGTTTGTTATTAGTATAATATTAATGTATGTTAACCACTCTTACAGTGTAATTGAATAGCAATTGTAATGTCATCAATGAATGAATTCTGCACTTCAAAAATTTAATAGATATTTAAATATTTAAATTATACTTAAGTACACTTGGATTAGTTCCACTTTAGCACAAACAAGTATGTTTGATAAAACTACTTCAGCACTTCAGCACTGCTTTTGCACAACTAAAATGCATTTAGTATAAAATTATTTGTTCCAATTTAGCAGAATTTAAGTATACCAATGTATAGTGTGCCTCAAATATATTTAGTTATATTAAATTACATACGAATAAATTGTTCTTAAGTATACAATTTTTTCACTAGGGAAGCATTCACATAATGTATCTCGTAACTTTGTACCTCAGCTATATCTGATCAAATGCACTTTTTAATTCTTTTGCTTGGGTTGAACACATCATCTTTGCTTGGTTGGAACAGCAGCTATGCTAATTTAGTCTCTATCTGCTTCTCTGTTTCTGCAACCCCAATTCCAGAGAAGTTGGGACGTTTTGTAAAAATGCAATAAAATCAAGAATCTGTGATTTGTTCATTCTCTTTAACTTTTATTTAATTGACAAAAGTACAAAGAAAAGATTTCCAAAGTTTTCACTGACCAACGTAAATTTATTTTGTAAATATGAACAAATTTAGATTTTGATGGCTGCAACACATTCCAAAAAAAAGTTGGGACAGTGGCAAAATAAAATTGAAAAGGTTATGGAATATCCACTTTAAACTGTTTTGAAACAGTTAACAGTGAGCAGGTGAATTGGTAATAGGTCAAGGTATCATGTTTGGGTATAAAAGGAGCATCTAAGTCTTTGCAAACAAAGTTGGATCATGGCTCATCACTTTGTGTCAAATTTCATGAGAGAAGTGTCAAACAAATAAAAACAAATCACATTTCACAATGCAAAATTGCAAATAATTTAGGTCTTTCACCAACTACCACACGTAATATTGTGAAAAGATTCAGGGAATCCAGAGAAAACACAGTACATGTAGGGCAAGGCAGGAAACCTCAGTTGAATGTGCTTGACCTTTGAGCCCTCAGATGGCCTTGCATAAGAAACCATCATGCTGTGGTGTTAAATATAGCCACATGGGCTCAGGAGTACTTCAGAAAACTGCTGTCACTTAACACTAGGGTTGGGTATCGAGAACCGGTTCCAAATTTCCAAGAACTGGGTA
Organism: Sinocyclocheilus grahami; assembly: GCF_001515645.1. Taxonomy (NCBI): domain Eukaryota; kingdom Metazoa; phylum Chordata; class Actinopteri; order Cypriniformes; family Cyprinidae; genus Sinocyclocheilus; species Sinocyclocheilus grahami. The sequence continues at coordinate 65,244 of NW_015506668.1, read as the reverse complement.
CTCGATAAGACACATACATTTTGATTCCGCTTAACAATTCCTGCGTTCGCATTTTAATGTGTTTTTAAATGATTTTCACATAGGAAGGGAAATAACTTGAGCACTGTTTGCATGCAGCGCAAACATCCGAAGCGCAAGCACAGACAAAATATATATTTTATATATATAATGTTTGTAAAATGGCACAGCTTTTGAAATATCTGAAAGTACTACATTCTTAACATCAGTTAGTCAAGCACTGTATATGGTAATCAAGTATTATTTAATAATAGAACTTAAGTAATTAGAATTAAAACCATGTATGAATGCATATTAGTCATTTTAACTGAACTTAGGACTGGTGGTGCTGCTTTTTGGGTCATTCAGTGTTTCTGTAAAAAAAAATAGGGAAATAATAATAATAATAATAATAATAATAATAATAATAATAATAATAATAATAATAATAATAATAATAATAATAATAATAATAATAATAATAATAACTAACAATAATACTGATAAGATAATAATAATAATAATAATAATAATAATAATAATAATAATACTTAGAATTCTACTAATAAGAACAATATAAAATTTACCAAGGATTAATGGGCTGCTGGATTCATGAATATTAAAGGGGCATGCTGCTCTTCTCAGCTGCTTATTAAAGAAGAGCACCCCTTCGCTGCTTCTCTTCTTAAAGGGCATGCTGCCTCAGTCTATGCTATTTCAGAAGGTCTTTGCTTTAAAACTATTAGGGTATTGGGATTTTGCTTGCTTGTTAGGGCTTATCTAGTGTTCAGTATCATGTTTGTCGCTAGACTTGCTTGTTGCTGTAAGCTATTGGTTGTTACTGCAAGTGCTGGTACTTAGTTAAACTTGCAACAGCAAGAAGCTAATGTTTAAGTTGTGGTTTAGGCCATCCGATTGTTCTTGAAATATGCTTGCTGCTTATGGCTCATTTAGTATTGGGAATGTTATTTGCTTAAGTTCCTGACTACTGCAACATGCTGTGATTAAGCAAGCAACATGCTTGTTGCAAAGCTATCTAGTGTATTGGTAAGGATTTTTGTCTATGCTCACGCGGGTTGTCAGATTGAGGACACAACACACGAGCACAAATGTCAATGGGAGACGGACAACCTAGAAACTGATGAGTTGATTTGAGTTATTGTATGCTGTTGTTATAGACTTTTTAAATGGATGCTGAAGCTTTTAGGCCAGGTAGAATCTGCGATCTCTGATCCGTTCATTGCTCGCTTCTATGGCTTCTATATGTAAATGTATTTGTTGTATAGTTGGCATGAAATTAATGTATGTCAAATACATTTTAGTATATTTATTTTTCACTTGGTAAGATTCAAACATGCAGATATCATAATAATTCAATCCATAGAAAACTCAAACCACTAGGCAGAGGAACAAAACACAGGGTCCAGGACAGGAATACAGGTGATCAGACATGCAGAAGTAACACACTAACATGACTACACAAAGAATGCTTGAGAAGACACCACACCACAAATAAGCCACAGCAAACAAGGTAACGATACTGGTGTACTGAATAGCCGCGTTTCCACTGTCGGGCCAAAAGTGGGCATGCTAGTGTGTGCCAGGGCCAGTCGCATTTCCGCTGTCACTTCCGGGGCTTGATCGTGCCTCGTCGGTTATTTCTTATTCGTTTTCTGATAACTTCTCTTTGTTGCTGAAATGGTTGCGTCGTGACGTTGTTCCTGAGAGGCGTGTAAAGGGCGTGTTTTAGTGAAGCGCAGCGGAGCTTCTGGCCTGACGGTGGAAACGCGGCATGATTTTGGCCTCGGTGCTACAGGTCCGAGGCTATTAGCCCTGCCCGGCCCGTTTAAAGCACTGGCTCGCACTGGCCCGACAGTGGAAAAGCGGCTAATTAGTCAAGTCAAGTCAAGTCTGCTTTATTGTCAATTCTTCCACATGTACAGCGCATACACACAGAGAATTGAATTGCGTTACTCTCAGACCCTTGGTGCATACAGATAACATTAACAGTAGAACATAAATACAGATATACAGATTAAATATAAAATATAAAATACAACTGTACAAATATACAAATAAGGTAAAATATAAAATATATATATATATAGCAGCACAAGGCACATGGCAGATAGAGTGCAAACCAGTGAAGTAGACAACAGTGCATATATAATGATTTGTAGTGCAAAAGAGCTTATTTAGACTGATTAGGTGTGTAGGTGTGTGTGTATTAGGGAAGGGGGAGAGTCCGTCAGAGGGTCAGAGTTCAGTGGTGCGTGGGGCAAAAGAGGGGAGGGGGGGAAGGTCGGGAGGGAGTTCAGCTTCCTGACAGCCTGATGGATGAAGCTGTCCTTCAGTCTACTGGTCCTGGCCTGGAGACTCCGCAGTCTCCTCCCTGATGGCAGCAGACTAAAGAAGCTGTGTGTTGGGTGGGTGGGATCACCTGCAATGCAGAGGGCTTTGCGGGTGAGACGGGTGTTGTAAATGTCCTGGAGGGAGGGGAGAGAGGCACCAACGATCTTCTCAACTGCTCTCACTATGCGTTGAAGTGTCTTGCGGCAGGACACGTTGCAGGCACCATACCACACAGTGATGCAGGTCGTCAGAATGCTCTCGATGGTGCCTCTGTAGAAGGTGCACATGATGGGGGCCGGGGCTCTGGCTCTTCTGGCTCCTAATTAAGCCATAATGAGCCCAGGCCAAGGATTATGGGGAATGTAGTCCTTAATAGATGGAGGGGACAAGAGGGGAGGGCCCTCTGGAGGAGCCTGTGGACTCCATATATATATATGTATTTTTGAGAGCTTCAGTGGCAGAAAAAATAATAAGTGAGTAATGACTTTTGGTTAATTTATTTATTTAAGGTCAGCTCTTCATTGGTGCATGATTAGTTCCTGTCTTCACCAATCATTAGTTCATGTTCATGTAATAATTTAGATATTAATACATGATTATTAATATACTCGTATTATAAAGTGTTACCAGAGTTCTAATTCTTTTCTCTTTTTTTAGATTTATTTTTGGCATTTTGCCTTTATTAGGATAGGACTGTCTTTCAGACAGCAAGAGAGGTGGGAGAGAGAGGGAGAATGGGATCGGGAAAGGTCCGCGAGCCGGGACTCGAACTGGGGATGCCCACGAGGCCACGAGGCTATTGGCACTGACAGAGTTCTATTTCTTGAAACATGTCGGAACCAGGCTAGTGTGGTTTTCAGGAACAGTGTTGACTCACCTGCGCTGACATTCATCCGTGCCCAACGGCACATGATAAATGTCATGAACATTCCCACCAGAAGCCTGACATTCCCAACTATAACATCCATTCTGACAAGCAGACTGTTTCTCTCCATCTCTGTAATCTTTTACAATTATTTGATAATTGAAGAATTACTGTGAGGCATTGAGGCTTGGACGGTGAATGATAATCTGCTGTTTTTGTTATTTAATTGCTTGTGAATCACCTTTTTGTGCCTTGTGGATTCTCTGCCTCAAGTTGAAATATGAAGTTAATATCTGTACATTTAATACTCATTTAAATTCCTTTATAATGAAGAAAAAAAATACTCTGAATGGGTTACAATAGGGCTAAAGGCAATGTGCTTTTTATTACTCCCATAGTGAAATATTGCAAAAATATATAATATATGTGTGTGTGTGTGTTTTATTGAACATTGTTTTGTTGGTTTGTTTTGTTTAAAAGTAGTCATATACGTGTTTTACCCCACACTCTACAATCTACATTAACCAATCACCTCAGCAAAGTTTGCAATCTTTTCTGTTTATTTTGATTAATAAAATATTTTGTTTTGTTCAAAAATACATTAAAATGTTTTCATTGATATTTAAATTTTAAATACAGGGGAAAAAATATGTATAAAATATAAATAAAAAATGTTCCAAACAGGTGCTTACTGAACCATTTTTTATGTCATTTTTGTGAACGATTGTACCCCTAATATTTTTAAATATAATGGTTATAGATATGGGGATTATGTCTAACCCTAACCAACTTAATAAATGCTAATAACCATATGAACTTAACTATGCCACACCAACAAATGGAAAAGTCAGTCAGCTATTTATTATAATGTCAATTTTTGTGTCTTTAGCTTTAAAAGTAGAGGTGCTTTTTACTCCAGGTACCATACTTTCTGATTCCCGTTTCCTATATATATCTATAACATTTTAAAAACATTAAGAATTAGATAAATTTAGTGCAGAATACTTTTCTATTTGCATAATGAAAAGTGGATGTTTAGGAAAGTGTTGCGGTGAGTTTTTGTGCCATCTAGTGGTTATGAGGAGAATCAAATTAAATGTGTCTTTTCTTTTTATAGCGCAACGTTAGCCCTTTTGTACTTGTAGACGTGCTACAGTTAGTCAATTAATTATTTTGGAATGCTAGAATCATTGATGCTAAATAAGAAAAGATGCAAGCAAATAAGAATTAGTTAATTTTCCCTGTTATTACTGAAGAATGTGTCTCTGGTGTGTCCAGGTACTCCATCGACCGGAACACAGACCTGGAACGCTTCTTCAATGTGGATGCTCTGACCGGTGTCATCAGCACAGCCAAAGCCCTCGACAGAGAACTCAATTCAGTCCACAACATCACCATATTTGCCACTGAGAACCGTGAGTATAACAAAAGCCATATTCTAAAATGTGAAAAAAATAATTGTCAAAAAACAAAACAAAAACAACTTTAAATTAATTACTTAAACATCTGTTTTGAAGAGGTGACACTCTTTCATTCTTTTCTCTTTCAATTCTGTCCTCATTTGCTTTTCCTCATGTCATTCCAAACTCATGGCTTTTCTTCACGCACATGCACACGCATGCACACACGCACACACACACACACACATACACACACGCACACACACACACACATGCATGTGTTGGAGAATGTCTATATTGTAAATATGAGTAAAATCTAATACTTTCAAGCTCCAAAAGGACATGAAGGTACAAGTTAGCATAATATAATTTCATGCAATTAGATTTATATATTCTAAGTCTTCTGAGGCAGCATCACTTATCAACATTAATTTTTTTATTCACTCTCAAATTAAGTCAAATTTAAATATAGAGACCAAAATATTTGGGGATACTGACGTTCAAGCGTTGATTTTTGGTCATACGTTAGTGAACGGTTGGTTGAAACTTTAAAGTAATGAGTTTTGCATTGCCATATTTGAAGTCATCTGTACACATGTGTTGATCAGTGTTTTGGTTTCAAAGTGAATAAAAGCTGAACATCGATCTATTCAGTAATTGTGTAGCTTCAGAAGTTTGTGCAATATACCACTTCATATAGATTCCCACTAAGATTATGTGCTTTTTTGAGCTTGAAAGTGTTGGATTTCATTGACTTTCATAATATGGACAAAACAGCTACAAGTTGCTTCAAATATCTTCTGTTATGCTGGGCAGAAGAAAGCAAGCTGTACAGGTTTGGAAGGACATGAAGGTGAGTAACTGATGACAAAATGTTAATCTATGGGCAAACATTTCTGGTAACACTTTATAATAAGGGTACCTAAATAATCATGTTCTAATTCCTAAATTAATACTGAATTAATGATTAGTGAAGGCATGAACTCATCAAGATTGAATAAGGAGCTAACCCTAACTTTGACAGGAGTCAAATGGACTGAATAATTGAATAAATGGGTTGATGATTAAATGGACTGAATAATAGATACCTCAACGACAGTACATATTTGATAGTCAATGCATTAATCAACATCTAACTGAATCAAACAGGCTCTATATGAAAGAATGAGAAGTACCTTTGACATTCTGTTAGATGTGAATAATTATATGAAATTTAAATTCAATTCTGATTGTGATTCTGATTCTGCTTATCGATTCCTAGTTTCGATTCCAATGTGATTAAATAATGATATCAAACATTTATCCTGTGTCTCTTTTTTGCAAAACATTTATTGGAGCTGAATACCATGAACAAAAATCAACAGGCTACATAAAAACTGGACTCTTTAAGAGCTGTTTGTGTGCAAAATAGAACTGCATGATTCTGGATAAATTTAGTTGTTTTTTTTAAAAACTTTTTTTCCCAAATGGAAGTTGTGGTTCTCTCATGATTCTGAAGTAAAACATTAGACAACTAAACAAAATCTCATAAAATTTATGAATAAATTGAATGACTCACTCAAGATGTACTTGTTTCATTACTGGATGAATCAGTGTTCTTGAACGAATCTCTTGTATGATTCAAAGACAAATACATTTCAACAGCCCCTTTTCGCTGCCCACTGGTGTAACAATGTAATCGACAAATCTTCATTTGAAATGTCAAATTACTTTCAAAAGGTGATTTACTCTATTTTAATCGCTACCGTACACATCAGACTTTATATCTGAACTATAAACTTTTATCCCAGTACTTCTGTGATTTGAATGTTTGTAACAGAAGTAATGATACTGTGTGGCTGAAAAGACTGAAGCTGTTTCATTCATGACAGATGACAGCTGCTCACTTTAGGTCAGCGCAGTGCGAACGCAGATTTAAATGTTCAAATCACACTGATGAGATCGTACTCTGCACAGATGAACCAACAAGTGATCACAACATTGATCGCACACATCAAAGGTTGAGGAATGAAACGGACGAATCATTGTAATTTAGGAATAGAATCACGTTGTTGTTTGAATCGTGTTTGTGATCTTTAACAAACTATTAAATTAAAGTGCTTTGTCATGTTGGTGGTGGCACCTCTCTTGCAACATGTTTAGCTATCACAGATATTATACTTAGTTTTTTTGACATCTGATCGCAAATGTAGCCAAACTTTGGAGCGCTTATATTAGTGAGCAAGGTCCTGGCAGCTCGCTAGGTCCGGTCCTCACAGATGAAGAAAAAAAAAGCGCATAGGAATCGATAGGCGGAATCGAAATTTTTATTTGACAACAAATATCCGTTTCCTGACTTTAAGTGTCCAATTCTGGAATCGGAATCGATTTTCGATTTCCCAACTCTATTCGTGACATATATTGGATGGATCATGATTATTTGGCAATTAATTACATGAATCAATCAATCAATCAATCAGATATCCGTGCATGATTATTTTTGTGCTATTGTTATAAAATGCTACAAGATTGCACTGGAAGCTTTAGGACAGTTTGATTGTAAAGTTTTTGTATTGCAGTTTCAATTGAAATAAATAAATAAAAAATAAAAATAATAATATTAATTGCAACATGTTTCTTGGACCAAATCCTGCAGATCTGTTTTGCTGGTTCATATTTTGTGCTCAACATGCCCTTACTATGATCAGCCATGTCGCTGAGTGTCTGTGGTGAACAGTTGAATGTTAATGTGTTCTTCAGGGACTGGTTGTGACCTATAGCTCAGGGTCAGACCTATAGCTGTGACTGAGGTGATTTGCTGACTAAGGCATGTATCCACAATTGTTCTGCATTTACTTATGCAAATGCAACGACCCGAGGTGACACACGTGCAGAATATCAGCAAGCACAAGGAGAAAGGATCTCACCACAGAAATATCTCCTCTCTCACACACACACACACAAACACTCTTCCATTACCAAATTCATATTACAGATCAGATTGGAGAGCAGCTCAAAGTAGACAAACCACCATGACTGAGTCGTCTTAAGCCACCAATCAATAGTACTTTCTATGTGGTAAATCTTCATGTCTCATGTAAATTGTCTTTTTTGTGTATGTCAGAGGACCCGTCTCAGGTTGGCAGAGGAATCGCTCTAATCACAGTCATGGACATTAACGACAACGCTCCAGTGTTTGCTATTGAGTATGAGACACTCTTATGTGAAAATGCAGCACCTGGACAGGTATGTGTAGCCCGTTGTGTGTTTACTAGGGGTGTCAAAATGCATCTGTGCATCACTACGGTAATAAAAAAAAAAAAGTTGACTAAGGAATTTAATAATGACGGATTATATACGCGTGCTTTCACAACAGACACAGAGCACGTATGATTGAGAAAACAAATGCATACTGTAAAAGCAGAAATTCATGCTGCTGCGTTTCACATTTCCCGGTTTGGATGTAGAAGTAAACTATAGTAGGGTAAACTTTTGTATTTGAGTTACTGCCATATTTATATATTTTAGTTATTGACAAATGTCTGATCACATATGCAGATCTTTTTCAGATAATTAACAATCAAATATGACATTATTTATATTTTAATTGGATCAATAATAAATGCACATTAATTTATTTTCAATTGTATTATTATTATTTTAATGGTATATTATTTTGTATATATTTGACTATTTCATATTGTTTCTTTAGTTACAATGTCTTCAGATTATTTTGGAAATAATTATGAATTGTTCCAAAATAATACAGTCAAATTCAGGTTTCACAATGCATTACAATCATAAAATTAAAGTGATACAATTGTGAATATTTTTTTATATATGCATTCCTCTCATGTATGTACATCAACTAGTCCTCATGTGGTTTGGGTCAACACGATGCAGTCCAACATAAAGGAGAATTAATAACAGTGTTTAAAGGTCAGAGGAGGCATACAATCTATGCATTAGACAGCAAATATTACATGCATGCCATGGCTTATTTAGCAAACATTTTGTGGAGCTAAATGTCTGATCTGTGTGCTCTTGGCATTTGGAAAAAATAATCAGCAATAGAGAAAAGCCAGACTGGACAACAAAAAAGTATCATGGTTACATACATGATATGGAGTTATATATATATAGCAATGGTTAGTTGCTCGAGTCCTTTTAGTGTCATTTAGGGGCATGGAAAGGCAGTTTCCGTGCCATTCTGTGAATGTATGAAGACCAGAGATTAAGAGGTCTGTAAGGAATCTCCGAAAGTCTGTTCTTTGTCGTGAGGTGGGGGATGTCAATTCGAAGAGCTTGTGATCACTATCACATGTTTCCATGTGACGGTCACGCTGTGCATCTCTTTTGACCATTATTCTTGATAACTTGCCCCCAAAATTGACAATCTCCTTGGAATTGTCAATAAGTGTTCTTTTGTTTTAATGTTGAAAGCTGTTCTGTGAAAGAGTCTGTGACCAAAGTCTGTGATTTCATATACCAATTCAGACTATTGCAGAAGTGGGTGTGTTTTCTAGATGTGCTGTGGTTGCGTGCATCACATACGACATATGTCTAATTAAATATGTATTGATATAATTTCAGTCTATTATAAAAACATTATTTAAATGTTCAAACTTCACATGAGTTTATAGAAGTGGCTGCTTATAATAAAACCACGTAAGTGAGCAGACGTATCTGACGCTGATGTTAAAATGGCCAGTCTTGGCATTTTCCGCAATTTGGCTCTCCTTACTAATTTTATTTATTTTATTTTTTTTCATCAGATACTATCCATAGTGAAAGGTGCAGCATGCAGAAAATTGTGTGTGAATGGTAGCTCAGGTAGGCCAAAAAACACATGAGGAGAAGCATTTGGATAATACAATATCAGCAATCACAGACATTTGCATTCGGACGGGATTGGATTTCTCAGAGGATCACTGAGTTAACCGAAATTTGAAGCATAAAAATTCTCCCGCAAATGACCAACCATATTTCGCTGAATACTGAGGTCCTGTGATAATATTAGTCCAGTGTGAATCGGCATCTCTGTGATTTGGCCAGGATTTGGAGGGGTTGTATAAAACTTTTTTCAAGGTTTTATTTCCTGTGGGCCTTTTTATCCATCTTTCCTGAAGAATGGAGGCTGCGTTGGAGTATTTTGATAGTATTTTGGGTGCTGGGCCATATCGCCTATACACCATACAACGATACAATTTGCAGAAAGAGAAAGCTGAAAACCATCAGAAGAGCGAAAACAAAAACCATGATTAGGTGGAGATGGATGACATGTATAGCACCAAGCGGTAAGGAACATTCTTCTGTTTATGATAACAAAGCCTTGACGTCATATCTGGGTGATAAGTCAGTAAATTGGAGTTAAATCACAGGCTTTGCTCATCCCATGCGAATGAGTCACACAAAATTCAGATGTGGGGTAGGTAATTTCTAAATCACACAAGGTCCCCAGATAATACTAATCCAATGCGAATAGGGTTAGCCCTATTCAGATGGAACTATTTTTCCAGGGGGTCATCAGAGAAATTTGTGTTTCACAAGTCCTATTCACAAGGGAATTTGCATTATAGATCTATTTATCTCTGTCATTTCATAAATTACATATCTATTTAGGCCAGGGTTTCTCAAATCTTGTCCTGGAGGGCCAATGTCCTGCAGAGTTTAGCTCCAACACTAATCAAACACACTTGAGCAAACTCATCAAGGTCTTCAGGATCCTTAGCAAATCACAGAGAGTAAGTGACTCTGGAGGGCAGTGGCTCTTCAGGACCAGATTTGAAGAACCCTGATTTAGGCCTTATGAGCACCAACTTTTCTCTCACCAGGACAAGTCCCCTCCAACTCACATCGTTTCATGTCATTCCATGTCAGCATGAAAACAATGCCCTGCTGGGGTGAACATGTAAAAAATAAAATGAAAAAATGCTGTACAGAAAGGTGTAGCTCATTAATCATTGGCTTGAAAAAGGCTGAGCGAGTCGCACATGTGCTTCTGCAGCTAGAGGTAAGAGAGATTCATCTGTTTTTCTTTAAGCCAAGCTCTGTCATGGCCGGTGGTGACTTTGAGCTAGAACACCAGGATGTGTGTGTGTGTGTGTGTGTGTGTGTGTGTGTGCGTGTGCATATGTTCAGCATGTATACTTGACAGTCAAGAAGGACGAAGTTAGTGAGCAACATAACGTAAAACACGTAAGTTGTCTTAGTATGTGCTTGCACAAAAACTTCCTTTAACCTGCCTGACACTCTCATGTTTATAAATTATAAGTATTTTGTCATTTGGTGAGATAAAAAATATAGCATTATGGACCTGCAACTATATTTGCCTCAGCTGTTTGTATTTTTATTTTTATTTTTTCTGTACCTGAACTTCTGGCATCAGGGCTTCTATTGTGTTATTAAACTCTGTCATGAATGTGGCACAGTGTCTTATCCTGACATACTTGAGATTGTAAAGAAATTATTTCTTACTATTTTATCTTATCAGCTGCTTCATATTTATAGCTATTGTATCACATCCATGGTGACCACTTTAAATTCTAAAAAATACCAATTTATACAGTATGTGTTAGTACATTATAATTGGTCTAACACTTCACCTCTGGGTTTGTTGTGACTCTAACCCATTACCCCACATATAACTATAGAAAGTGCTCATTTATTTGAGTTACATCTGTTATCTCCTCTCTCAGTCTGTCATGAAAGAAAAAAAAAGAATGTTCTCTCTCTGCTAAATGTGATAAAATGGATGGAAATGAAGACTTTGCTTGCTAGAAGAGAGCTGCATGCATTTTGCATTAATGAGTCTTATTGTCTCTGTCAGTTCAGGAGAATTTCATTTCTGTCAGAACTCTATATTTGACAGGGGCCCTTTCATACGTGCTCTGCTGACACAAAAAAAGAAAACGTCAGCATTTCAGCACATATTAAGGCACAGCAAGTTTTTAACTATACAAAGGCTGTCTGTACTTCTGTCTTTTGAGTATGTGTGCGTGTTTCTCAAGAAAGAGAGCTTTGTGCTGATTGGCAGCCTTTCACCATTTGCATCTTTGTAGCTATTAAATCACTGTAAATGAAAACAGGATGCTTTGTCTTTCACACTGTCCGTTTAATGTGACAACTCCTCCTGCATAAATGCTAACTATTTTTAATTTGCTAATTGAACTGAGGCTGCTGAAAAACTTGCAGTTATACTAGCCAATTGTGTTTACGTCTCTGTTGTCGCTGAACTTAGCATATACCAGGCTGTACATAAATTATACTGTTGTGCTCTCGTCTGTAAGGTTAGTTTATCATTGTCCGTGGAGGCGTGAAGAGAAGCACACAACAAAGATAATCCGTTGCAGGAACTTTACTTAGTAAAGCATAACTTTACAACAGCGGGGTTTATGCTCTTGCCCAGTGCTGATGGGTTTGACTACAACCATCCATACCGGAGCCTGCGAGCATACTGATGCTAAACATAAACAACCAGTGAACTAGTCCCCGTGTAATGACGTAACAGCATCTAATTGGACAATACAGAACTCATTATTCGTATATATAAAATAACTGTAACTCAGCTTATATTTAATTAACTAACACTATAACAATACTCATGAGAAAGCATTTATTCTGAGACAAATTGAAAATATCACTTCTTGATATCATAACATGTTTCAGAATGAAAGGTATGGTTCATGTGCATCATGCCACTACGAACAGATGAAACAAAAGCTTTTTGGAAGAACTATGAATTCTGCACCATATCTGATAATTATTTGAACAATGCATGCTAGGTTTGTGCTGTGAACTTTAATTAAAAGAAAAGAAAAGATTAGAAATTAAAAGAAAAAGAGGTTGAGCATCTTGCTATGTTAGTAGGCTTTAAGCTGCATTATAGTGGGCTCTAGCTCTATTGTGTTTGATATCGCTACCATAATTTACTTTGACTTTGATTGTTTGTCTGAATGACTTTGATTGAATGACTTTGATTGTTTGTCTGCTTTTTTAATTCTGACAGTGATTGTGGAATGGGTGTAAGGCTGGGCACAGCTTAGCCTTCCCCTGGCCAGGGTGTCAGAAATTAACGGGGGCTTGGGACAAAAACCCTCCTCCACAATTAAACAAAATTCACTACGGCTGTCCTGAATAAAATGAAAATGAAATTAAAAGTATCTATTGCAATATTAAATTTAGATCTGCTAATGTAATGATGCAGATGTCATATTTCTTTTTACATCGCTGCACATTATAACCAATCACACACGATTCCATTGAGCAGTGGCCAGTTAGAGGAGTTCAGATGAGTCATCGCTGAAATTTTGTTCAGTGTGTCCTCATTGACTGTCTTCTGCACTCTCGCAAATTCTCTCATAAACGACAAAGTGCAGGTGTACGTATAATGTAAGTAAGAGATTAATTTATCAAACAGTGGATAGACAGCTTCACTTATTATAACAGGAGTTTTTTTTGACAGTGCTTAAATTCATGCTAGACTGAAGTCAATCATAATCACACAGCCATATCACCCTGCAGCCCAAGACTGGTTACCCACTGAAGCTGAACAGGGTTGAGCCTGGTCAGTACCTAGATGGGAGACTCCTGGGAAAACTAGGTTGCTGCTGGAAGAGGTTTTAGTGAGGCCAGCAGGTGGTGCTCACCCTGTGGTCTGTGTGGGTCCTAATGCCCCAGTATTGTGATGGGGACACTATACTGTAAAAAGCACCATCCTTCAGATGAGTCGTCACCATTATTCATATAGTGCTTTTTACAATGCAGATTGTGTCAAAGCAGCTTTACAGTATTAAACAGGGAAATAATAGTGTGTATAAATAGTATGCCGTTGTCCTCTGGCCAGACGAAACCAGCAGTTTAATTCTAGGCTGCAACAAAATCAGGTTGTGCAGTGGACTTATTGTAACACGGACTTGATGTGACAATGATGATAGATCCAAATGCAAGTTTTATTTAAAACAGTTTGTGGTCAAAAACAGGCAAGGTCCGAATACCAGCAAACAATAATATCCAAGGGTAAGACAAAAGCGTAATCCAGAAACAGACGATGGTCAGGGCAGGCAGCAAATCATCCACAAAAATACAAGGCAACAATCCAAGGTCGAAATCCAAGAGAGCAGTACAAAGTAACAATATACACAAGGCAATGACAATGGCAATGATACATGGAAAACATGGAGAGCGCTCATTAGAGTCTGCTACATTTAAACAATACTTTGCAAAGGCTTTATATACTTACTTATATGGCTGCCAAACAGGAAATCCCCATAGAGGAAGCAGAGGGAGCGGTAACAGTCAGTACCTAGGCAAGGGCTCCCTCTGCTGGCGTGGTGTTACAGAATCCCTCCCCCCAATCAAAAACAACAGTTCAGGAGGGTAGTGGAACAGAGGTAGACCAGGGGGTGGGATGGAGGGCTAGGTCCATGCAGTGGAAGTGAACCTGGACCGTGTGGTAGTGGAGAACCTGGGCTGTAAAGCAATGGCAGACTGTGATACTGTGGAGCAGAGGCAAACAGTGAAACTCTGGAGGACCTGGGCCGTGGTTCAGAGGCAGGCTGTGGAATAGTGAAGCAGGAGACCAACAGGTCAAATCCAGAGGAGCATGGAGCCTTGGCGGAGTTGACAGCGCAGGAAGCCATGGCGGAGCAGAGGACCACCAGGTCAGCAGTGCAGGCAGGAGCAAAGATACCCAGAGTGAAATAGAGCAAAAGCAGGTTTCCACCAAGGTGGATCAGGCGGGACTGAAACAGAGAGCACAGAGAATTTAACAGCGACCTCTGTGGCCATAACAGGACCGGTGGTCAGTTCAGAAATGGCATCTCTGGCCATAACAGGGCAGGCGATGAGCTCAGATACGGCCTCCATGGCTGTTATCGGACTGGCACAGAGTTCATGGACGACCTCCTTGGCCGTAACAGGACAGACAGAGAGTTCATGGACGGCCTCCTTGGCTGTAACAGGACAGGCAGAGAGCTCATGGATGGTCTCCTTGACCATGACAGGACAGACAGAGAGTTCATGGACGGCCTCCTTGGCCGTGACAGGGCAGACTGTGAATTAATAAGCGGACGCCGCCACCTCTGGAGGTTCTGCAGTGGATGCCACCACCTCTGAGGCAGACTCATGGACAGGAGAGATCTCTGGGGCACAGTGTGCAGCCCACACACTCAGGATGGCTACCGCCATAAAAGGAAACACTGAGGCTAGGGGAACAGTCTCTGTGATAGCCAGTGTTGAGGCCCATGTGATCCGTGCATTTATCAAATGTGAATCCCTCGTCGCTGACAGAGAGAGATAAACTATACATGTGGCAAGCGGTGCAAACAACAATAGCAGGAGAAGAAGCCATTACTCACCATGATTGTATAGAGTATTCCGACTTACCACTGTTGTTTGATGAACTTGTGAAAAAACGGAGCGAGAGTGAAAAGAAACGGAGCGAAAGAGAAAGAGAAAAAAGAAAATAGCAATAGACGCGAATGAAAACGCTAATGACAAGCTAACCGCTAACAAATGCTAATGCGCGGTTTTAGAATAAAAGCGAACGATCAAATTAATCAGATTAAGTTGATAGATAATATCAGAAATATGGTGGGAATTAAGTTATATTTTATCACTTTAAACAACAGAGAGTGATAGTAAGATGAATAAATCATGAATAAATCTCTTAGCCCTTATTTACACTGCACACGTCTGCGGTGCGTTACGGCTCCGACACAGCCACCGGAGCTGATCACGGCTACTCACCAGCCATGCTATGACAAGTTTCTGAAGCGGCTCTCTGCGCAGCATCACTAAAGATAGGCGCCTATATTTTTGACGGATAATAATAATCATCATAATCGTCTTGCTTGCGTCAAAGAAATCAGCAACAGGCGATATCTCTGACTATCGTCGATACACGATGCTATCGTCTACCGGCACAACCCTAAATTGAAGTTTGTGATGACGATTCGTTTCCTTACCATAATATATTCTCTTGAAAATTCTTTATTGTCAAATGTGTGTTAAATGTAAACTCCTATTAGGAATTTAACCATTCAATGTGAATTTATCTGAGAATATTCTTAAATAAGGAAATCTATTCTGTGATTGGTCCATGAGTATTTTATCATCTAAAATCCCATTTGTGGCACAGCACAGTGTCGTGAATCAACTCTAAGACTGACACTTAAGATTTAGTCATAGACTTCGCTTAAATTACGACTGAGATGCTTTATAACTAACTTTTAAGCACAGCTTTGAGCCAAGAATTTTTTATACACTTAAGTCAATTCTTAGCAGCGTTCTTGAGAGTAATTCTCAGAGGCTTGATAAATACAGGCCCTGGTCTCCAGAGGCCACCCGAGCCTTTTATCGATTTAAGGAGGGGGAGCAAGATTTTCTTTATACAATTTGAGTTCACCATTTCCTATCATCCAGGGACCAAGAACATGAAAGCAAATGCCCTTTCCTGTCTCTTTTCTCCTAAGTAAAGCTCGGAGGAACCCAAAACCATCATCACTTTGGAGCTTGTGGTTAGTCCCATCCAGTGTTTGTTACAACAATCTCTTTTTCATTAGAGATCAAGTAAAATTTTATTGCTCTTTATTTGACACCCTAAAAATGAAAAGACATTATTTCACAATACTACAGCATCAATAAAACTATAAAAACTGTTAATTATAAGGGTGTCTCTTTAGGACAATGCTGTTATGCTAAGTGTTTCCAGCCCCTTTCACAGAGCGGATGAGAGCCAGGCCATCAACACTCAACATCTCTCAGTAAATAATGTATTTATAACAAGAAAGAGAGGCTTTGTATGGGCTTGGTAATTCATGTAATATTACAAAACTTTTATCACTGCGATATATAATGCGCTTACACACACACCTACATGCACGCTTGCATGCTTGGCCATCCATTCGTGGAGAGTTTCACTCTTCTTACCAGCCTTAGCTTATGTACACAGTTATTAAAGCGTTAGACTGTGTCCTAATGTAACGCAGTGACACGCGATACAAGGTTTATTTTCCATGCTAATCTAATGCTGTTCCCTTTATTAGTCCACTGATATAGTCCAGTTGAAGGAGTGAATGTGAATTCGGGTACTGAGTGATCAGAAAAGGCTGCCGCTGGTGCATAGTTCGTACTTGCTCTTTAATAACAATTAGATATAAATAGCAAACTGACAGCTCCAGTGGTAATGTAAAGCTTTATCTTGAACTCTGTAACTAGCATTTATAAACTTGATTAAACTGTTTAATAATCAGTTGAAAAGAAATATATGCCTGTATGCTCTTATGCTGTCTCCACATTGGACAAGCAGTTTGGAAAATGGATGGATAATTCAGCAGTGGGTGCCATCTTCTGGCGAGACAAAGGATTTAATTTAGAATGACCCTGGTAGTGCATTTATTCAATGTTAAAAGTGTCTGATGGGAGTTTGAATATAATTTTGCATGACCTTTATAGCCAAATTGAAATCAACTATAGTTTATTTCAAATTAAAATAAATTAAATCATTGTGAACCAACAAGTGTATTCCATAACAAAGATGGTGTCAGTCACTCAGTATGTACTTTCAATAATGTTAAAATTTTTTAATATTTATGAACTAGATAATAAACTTTCGTTTGGTTGGGGAGAGAACCCGCCCACATATGCTTCTGATTGCCTGTGATATTTGATTGATTTTGTAGGGTGCAGTGTAGCAGTGTTGGGTTTGGTATGGACAGACAAATTGCTAGTCACTGCTTAGGACACAGTGTTACAAGTTCATGTTTTTCTATTCAACTGAAGCTTTTAAAACAGTTTGTACGTCCATGTCAGTTTTAATTAGTCTTTCAACTACCCCAGTTCACGTGTGTATTTATTCATTTATCTGTTTATTTATTTTTGGCAGACTGAGTCTTTCCTGCCATTCAGAATTGTAGTCCTGCATTGACACATATCGTATAATTTGTACAGCATTATCTAGATCAAATGCCAAGTTGGCTGAATCATGTATCCTATTTGTGGGAGAACAATGTCCTCATAAGTTAATTACACAGTATTGATTCTTGTCTCAGACATAAAGATTTAAATCTGCTTAAAAAGATTTTCCTTCTGATATCAGCCTTAAATGTCCTTCCAAATAACCACTTACTTTGAGTTTGAATGATAAACGATGCCACAAAACCTAAAAACCCCAAACTGACCTCCTGAAAATGACATTTTGATATGACAAAGTATACTGTAAATTTCTTACTTTTTTATTTTCTCTGAAAACATTTTATTAATTAACATCGGTCATTTAAACACTCAACCTTGAAAGACAAGTGTCAGCTGTATGTTTTGACAAGCTCTTTTTGTTTCTTGGGCTGGTGACAGGTCATTCAGACAATCAGTGCTGTGGATAAAGACGAGCCTCTCAGCAGCCATCGTTTCTATTTCTCTCTCGCTTTCTCTGCTGCCAATAATGACAACTTCACCCTCAGAGATAATAAAGGTAAACTCTGCAAACCATGAGAGAATTACAAGTGCTGTTTGTATAATGCATTTGTGACCAAAACATGCAATGTTTCAAATGCTGACATTTTCATGGTTGCTACAGCAATACCAAATGGATTTGCAGTCTGGTTAGTTTGAGCAGATGGGCTGTTTGTTCAAGGGTGTTTTTTCTTTTTTTTTCTTTGCAATTCAGTTTGCTGATGCAAGAAATAAGCTATTCATCTTTACTACAGCTTTATATCAACTGTATTTGAATTCAAACTTTGCTTATGAACAGTTTAAATAGGAACCAAACGTCCATTCTAAATGTTATAGTTTTCATCTATCCTAAATTTCCATTTTAGGTTTTATAATTTTGATCTATTTTTATATATAGGTGTACCAAAATCTGCAGTTAGATAATGTATGAAACTTTAGGATATTGGTTAATTTAAGAACTGAGGTCAATTGTCAAGTAAAGCTAAATATCTTATTGCAGCCCTGCAGATTCATACCTACTAATATAATTTAGCTGGTACAGAGAGACACAGGCAGGAGATTTGTAGAACACAGAAGGTGAGATTTCCAGTAATGTATTTAGTCACTCTTTTCTGTGGAATTACAATCTTTTCCATGAAATGTGGACAAACAGAACAAAATCGAAGTTGTTATTAAGTGAATGAATTCTATAATTGAGCAAATCCATAGACAAATCAATCAAACCTGTTTTTAAAACAGTATCTACCTATTAACTGAAAAGATTCATGTAACATGTATGGGTGATTTTTGACATTTTGATGGGCATTTTGGAGCTTGACAGCCCCAGTCTTCAATTTTTTTATTTATTTTTAAATTATTATTATATGGAAAAATGTGGCCAGGATATGAAAGATATTCAGTCTATTGAAGGTACATTTACAGATAAATGGTGCTAAAAGGTGCTTTTGGCATCTATATAGGGGAGTGAGAATGTCTAATGTTTGTTTATGTTTTGTATATACATATTTTCCTTCCTTTTTATGATGCAAATACTTTTTTCCATCTTTCATCTCTTCGTGCATCTATCAGTCCATCCATCCATCCCTTCATTCAGGAATTTATTTACCTCAATCCTCGGTTTGGTGTCAGGTGACCAGTTTTGATCTAATCTGACCCTCTTGACATTTGAATGCATTCTAACAGCTAGTTTCACTGTGCACATTCTAAACCTTGACATTTGGCCTTTCCTCTCACCTCAGATAACACTGCATCTGTGCTGACGAAGCGTGCTGGTTTCCGGCGGCAGGAGCAGTCGCTGTACCTGTTGCCAGTGTTGATTGAGGACAGTGGCAGTCCGGCCTTGAGCAGCACTAACACTCTTTCTGTGCGAGTGTGTGACTGCGGTATGAACGGTGTTCCTCAGGCGTGTGGTGCCGTGGCTTTCTCTCTTCCTGCGGGTCTTAGCACTGGAGCTCTGCTCGCTATACTGGGCTGCATCATCACTCTTCTGGGTAAGACTGCGATGGCACAACATCAAGCAGTGTAGAAACTGATTATACAAGAAAAGTGAGGACATCTCTCCGAAAAATTATACATCTATTTACTGCTGTTGAGGTGATATTCACAATGCATTCACACCTTCGTCTAATAACGTTTGTCTGCAGTTAATCTCTGCTCTGTTGTTTTCTCCTGCTGTGATTTCACTGCTTTCCTTCTGTGTACAAACAAGTTGTCACACACCTGTCATGCAGCTCGGATGGAAGGAAAACAATCTCATAATTTTAGAAGAATTAATATATGCTACCAGTCCAAAGTTTGCAAACACCTACTACTAAATCTTTGCTTATTACTATTTTTAGATGTACATTTTTGAGTAGGGTATCCTTTTATTTGCTATAACATATAATATTAGTCCGGTGCATATCGGCATCTCTGTGATTTGGCAGTGTCGTTTATCATTTTTTCAAGGTTTTTGTTTCCTGTGGGCCTTTTTAATCCATCTTTAGTGAAGAATGGAGGCTGTGTTGGAGGGTTTTGTTGGTATTTTGGGTGCTGGGTCATATTGGTATACACCATAAAACTATACAATTTGCAGAAAGAGAAAGCTGAAAACCATCAGAAGAGCGAAAACAAAAAGAATGATTAAATGGAGAGGTTATAGCAGCATGCAGTAAGGAACATTCTCCTGTTTATGATATATAATATTACGCAAAACCTTGACATCATATCCGAGTTATAAGTCAGTAAATTCAAGTAAAATCACAGACTTTGCTTATCCTGTGCGAATGCATCACACGAAATTCAGATGTGGGGGGTAATTTCTAAATCACACGAGGTCTCCAGATAATACTAATACCATGCCAATAGGGCTTTAGTTCAGGACGCCCGTCAAGGACGTATCTGATGGGGTTGTATCTGTTGCTGCCTCAAAAGATGGAGATTCGGAGCTTAGTGCATCTGTTACTGTCTCTCCCTCATGGGCCAGAGACTCATAACCTTGCATCATCATTATATCCGTTATTGCCTTCTACCACTCAGGAAGGACACTCAGGATAAGGAGTGTCTATTGAAATGGTACCTTTGTCCCTTTCCAATGAGGAGGAGATTGCAATTTCATACTTCTCCATTTCAGTGCTGTGATTGGCTACTGGCATCAGAGGAGGCCACCCTTCTTTCAATTGTAGAGTCCAAATCACACTGTTGGAAAAGTGTCTTGAAAATTGATGATTGAAATGATTGATGATGAAAGATTGATGGATCTTTGTGATCTCTCTTTGTTTCACCCACTGCTACTGCATCCTGGAGGGCCTAAGAAATTTTTATGTTGGTCACAGGCCAAAACCTTAGGAATTAGCCTCTAGATAGGAAAAGGGCAGAAACTGCATTTTGACCAATGTGAAGTTCTGTCCTTCCTCGGCTTTGTACCAAAAATGTTCTTCTTGCCCTCTAAGAGGTGTCTGGCCAGTATCCTAGCATCCTTTGTCTGATGGCTTTGGATAGTCTGCTTATGTTAGTCCACCATGATCGTAATCAAAATGTAGCAAACCTTTGTCAACTGTTGTGGTCCAAGAGGGGACCTGCCATTAAACTGGGCCCCGAAATATGCCATTCACCACATTAGTTGTCAAAAAGTTTTAATGAAAACATGATCAGTTGTCCTGAATGAATACTACTGAATAAACTAAATAAAACCAAAATAAACACCAAAGACCCGATTTTATTCCAGTTTGTCTGGTAAAATTTATCATTCTCTGTCATGTTAGCCAGCAACACAATTTATTGGTGGGAAATCTGTTGCAGATACAATCCATTCAACTTTGTATTCCTCATCCTGGATTGACTCAGAAATAGTGAAGAGTGCAACAGGTAAATTCAATTGATTTAACTATATCATTGTTACAGTAGCCATATTCTGTGGGCATTTCTATCTTTTTTTTTTAGCCTGCCAAAAGTATTGATTAGTTATAGTTTGTTTTCTTTGTTTCGGTTCTAGTTTCACTGATAATGTGTGGAGGGAAAAAGGTCCTGAGCCTCACTTCATTTTAATTATGTATACATGACTGAAGGAGAGACATGAGGCCTGAACATTTACCCATTTCTTATTGATTGCACAAGATGGATCATTTGCACAATTTAATTACAGCAATACAGTAAAAAATGGATCATGGACACAAATGAAGACAAGGCAAGAGTCTGCAAAATCAGTGTCAAGGGAGAGTTTTTACAAAATTTTAGCTTCAATGAACAAGGTAATAAATGATGACTGTAGAAGATTAACTGATGGATACAGTTATGATCAGACCATAGTTTTTTTAAATTATTATTATTATTTTAATCTCCATAGTCTTCATACTTGATCTCATATGTGACATCCTGCACCTTAAACCCTCAACACGTTCAAGTCTTTGTGAATGCATTCAAGTCAAGTCACCTATATTTATACTGGATCCGGGTGACTGCAGTGACCATCTGATCTGGATACATCTGGAGACATCGGAATAAGAACAAAACAGAACTAATATTAGCGTAGATGCCATTCTTCTAATGATGTAACAAGTACATCAGGTGTTATGGGAAGTGTTTCCAGTTCCGGTTGTCCTAATTAATGCAGCCTAACAATATTAGAAATGGGTTAGTGTGTTTTGTGTAAGCCAAGTTAAAGACATTTACCAGGTTTTTAATCTAGATTTAAACTGACAGAGTGTGTCTGCCTCCAAAACAGTGTTAGTTAGATTGTTACAGAGTTTGGGAGCTAAATAGGAAAAGGATCTGCCGCCCGCAGTTGATTTTGATAGTGTAGGTATTATCAAATGACCAGAGTTTTGAGAACACAGCGGACTTGAAGGACTATAATGTGATAAGAGCTCGTTCAAATACTGAGGTGCTAAACCATTTAGGGCTTTATAAGTAATTAGCAAGATTTTAAAATCTATACGATGTTTAATAGGTAGCCAGTGCAGTGTTGACAGAACCGGGCTAATATGAACTCTATAGAACTCTAGCTGCTGCATTTTGGACCAGCTGGAGTTTGTCTATTAAGCGTGCAGAACAACCACCCAATAAAGCATTACAATAATCTAACTTTGAAGTCATGAACGCATGAATTAACATTTCTGCATTTGAGATTGAGAGCATAGGTCATAATTTTGATATTTTTTTGAGATGGAAAAATGCGGTTTTACAAATGCTAGAAACATGGCTTTCGAAGGAAAGATTGCTATCAAATAGCACACCTAGGTTCCTAACTGATGACGAAGAATTGACAGAGCAGCCATCAAGTGTTAAGGCCTTTTCACACTGAAAGTGAAAATTTAATGCAAATGTTCGGCGTGATGGCGCATTTGAATCGAAACAATAGATCCCTATGGGGTTATTCACACCAGGCGCGATCATTCGTGGTGCGAAAAAGTTAAGATATTTTTTCTTTGTGTCGATTTTTTTGCCCACGAATAAATGGGCTGTCTAATTAGATTTCAGCTGAGATCACATGCCCAGAGCAGCTGCTGTTGCACAAAAGGGTGTGAGTGGTAGCACTGTTTCGAATACCAGTGTAAACAAACACCAAAGAAGAGTATTCTGAGAGAGAAGAGGACGCTGAGTTTTGTTATCATTGGTGTCTGAGAACAGATTTATTCTTACATTGTTCTTTATACATAATATAATTTCTATGAATTCTCCACTGAATTATTTTATCTGAAGAACACTGTCAGTTTTCTTCCACGTGCGCAAGTGTTATGAGTCAGAGTGCATTTACTCAAGATCTGTCAATCATGGGATAATATCTCCTGCCATTACGCATGAAAAAATGAGAGAAACATTTTTCTATTCACGAAATATGAAAGCAAATAAACATGATTATGACGATATATTTTCTGTTTGTGTATTATGCAGCTCATGGTATTTTAATAACAATAAAGGATGTTCATGACAAATGATAAGGAGGTGTCATGTTCAATCCATTATAAAACTTATTACAGAGAGTGCATGTCTGCCTATTATAGAATAAAAATCCACTTTAGATATCAATCAAAATTATTACAAGCACCCAATGATGGTTTAAAGTGGGTTTTAGGCAAAAAACAATCTCATACATATTCAAATGTAGCTTGATGCTAATTGTACATCTATTTATATTTTAAGATGCATTCTTGTAAGCATTATAAAGAGTTTGTGTTTCTGTTGAAGAACCAAACTTTATTTATCTTAATTTATTACTATTGAGCAGCTATCTTGATATACGAGATGCATGTCTAAGGAAAAATGCATTGCTGGCAGGCGTCACCTAGTGTGCAGGCGTGAAATAGCATAAGGCAATCAATCGTTTCGCACTTGGTGTATAAGCACCATTTGTCGGCAATTCGCCTCGCATTTTAGCATCGCGCTCAACGCCTTTAGACAGTGCATTCCTTACTATCTAGAAGCTTCACAGTTTCCACTAAAACATTTCAGTGAAATATTGCTTTCACTGAGCAATGTTTCACTCTCCCTGCTGGGACAATGATGGATGGTGGATCATTAGGCATTTGCTGGCTGACATTTGGTTGTTGATTATTTTCATTTGTAATGTATGAGAAGGGATGTGGCAGAATGAGTGAGATGACAAGGACTGTTTCTATAAAAATTCCACAAGAGGCTTTTACTAATTTCTCATTGTCTCTAAAATGCAATTAGATGGAATTTTGTTTCCACTGAGGAAAAAATATATATTTATGCCTTAGTGCTGTTTGAATTTCTTATGTGTAAATCCTATATAATTTCTTGGTCAGAATAAGCTGTGGACCTTACTTCATGTTGCAGGTGAAAACTCTTGCTGCACAAGGCAAGTAAATACCAGTTTGCTGCTACTGCGCATCTAAAGCAATACTGCATATTCTTTGTTTGGTTGTGTTGTGAGCATTTGCAGTGTGTTTCTTTGTTTGTGTTGTGAGCATTTGTAGCACGTGTGTTTTCAAATTGATGAAGTTGTTTTCTTAATTTGCAAGTGTTTTTTTCTATTTGCAGCATGTTGAGCTCTCTCGGCCACCATACATATGACTGTAACATTCATGTTCACTTTTAAGTAACGGAATAAAAGGAAAACTTAGCTTAGCTTATGAAGACACATTCAGATGAATGGAGACTGAATTATATTCAGACGTGATGAAGATATTTGCTACTGATGTCACAGTCCTTCAAGGGCTAATCTCGAATGAATTGTTCTGAAGTCACTTCCAATCAAGCTGCTTATACTGGCCGATGTGGTGAATTAGGAGTTCAGGATCACAAAACTGAATCTGAAGTGATATTTGTGTGGGGTACATATCCTTTCATCTGACTTAACACGTGTCTGTGCGACAGAGTATAGTGATTGAAAGCTGTCTTAATGCATCTGTGCGACAAAACTGAAAGCCGGCTTAACGTTTGTCTGTTGTGACAAACTAGCATGTTTCCGTGCGACAGAACTGAAGGCTGATTTAGTGCATTTTCTGTTCAACGAAACTGGAAGCTGATTTGACCCATGACAGAACTCATGCTATTTTAGCCCGTTTCTGTGTGATAGAACTGAAGCTGACTAAGCGCATGTCTGTGCAACAGACTAAGGCTGGTGCGAGTACGGATTAACTTAAATATCTTATTTAATTGTAGTGGGAGGAGTTACCGTCAGCTTAGTGTCATCTGATGTTGCTGTCACGCCGTGGTCTGCCTGAACTATGCTTGAGCTCCATTCATCACTCAGACTACATTTAATTAAGAATTTATCATTGAAAAACATTATGCATGTCTTTATTTAATGTCTTCATTTACAAATCAAATGTTTACAAATCAAAACGTATCTTTTATGATCAAACATTAGATTAAGAAAAATGACAACAGAAAATGTTTCCCATTTATTTAACCAGTTATTTAAAGAGCAATGGCTCGAACGTGTCCTCGCCTGCACTCAAAGGTAGACACACCTCCGCCATTAAAGCAAGTAACAGTGAGTAAAACAATGGTAATATGTGTGAATAGAGTATTAGCAATGTAAGCGAGATTAGCGGCAACCACGCTGGCGATGCTAATGGGATATATGCTAATAACGGACTCGGGAATTCAAAATAGAACTAGTGACAACAAGGCGCTCTGATTGTTTTTGTTGTAGAATATGATAGGGGATATATTCACACGTTATAGAAACGAAAATGATGGTGTATAAAATTGATTTTAAGATTAAAAAATAGACCATAAAGAATTAACTTGACGGAACGCAAACTCAAAACACATGGCAGCAACAAACAGGAAGTGATGAAAACAATTTTTCCCTCTCACTATAATCATCACAGGTCTAAATGGCATGTGAATTCATGAATACATTCACATGCATATGAATGGAAGTGAAGTAAACAAGCTTTTTCCCGTTTCTCCTTGACATAAGGTGCATTCTACTCTTTGCCAAAAACAAAGATCCATTTTTCCTGTGCCCTTTGTTTTTTATGCAAAAGGAAATCAAGTTGTACTATTTTCCTGCAACGAAAAGTGGGTTTTAAGTCAGGCTTTTCTGATCATCGAAGCCAAATTGTCCAATCATAGAATTGGTTTTACCCTGCTGATGTCCGTGTTGTTGCAGTAGTAACCCTGCTCAGTATGAGAGGAACAGACATTTTGTATGTGTGCTTGGCTAAGGAGCCACTGGAATGAAGCTACCATTGGTGGAATTATGACTGAACACCTCAAAGTCAGAATCTCCCCCAAAAAATATAATGATACAGAGTGTCAGTGTTTTCTCTCACACCATGATCACCCTGTGTAAGATTTCTCTCATGGGTGTGTGAGTTCACGCTGCACGATTTTAGCCACGATTTTCACTCACCAACAGGTTTTGCGAAATCGCAGATAAATGGCCGAAATCAAATGCAAATCGGTGCTTGTTCATGCAAGTGACAATCACGCAGTGTGAATAATCAAAGACGTGATCTAACAGAGGCGGCACCTGTGAAATATTTGGCATGCTAAATAACTGGACATGTCTGTGATTCAAAATCCTGCTGTGAAATCAGTTCTGACTGAAAAATACATCGGCAATGACAACTTTGAAAAGTCTAAGTTCATCACAAGTATAGAGGGCATAAAAGTCTACACACCCCAGTAAAATTCTAGTTTTCTGAAACGTATAAATGGATCCAACTAAAATCTTGTCAGATCTTTTTCCAAATTTAATGTAATATTGGATTAACCCTAAACTTTAAAGGATAAGAAGAAGAATAAAAAACAAACAAACAAAAACAAAAAACCTGGTTTCACAATTGTGCATATCCCTCAACTATATTTACTTGGAACACTTTTTGTTTTAATACAGCAGCAAGCCTTTTCGAATAAAAGTCTATCAACTTGGCACTTGTTACCAAATATTTTTACTGGGCATCTTTAGCCTATGAACCAGAGGGGAAAATCCTAAATGTTTGATCACTGCAGTTGTGGTCTCCTTGCATTGGTGCAACCATTGAACCTTCATTTCCAACATGCAGCATGTCTGTTTCTCTTCTAGTTCTGATGCTGTTGATCATGGCAATGCGACGCAGACGAAAAACACCTCTTTTCATCGAGGACGAGCGTGATGTGAGGGAGAATATTGTTCGGTATGATGATGAAGGAGGAGGTGAAGAAGATACGGAAGCCTTTGATATGGTCACCCTGCGTAATCTCAATATCATACATGATTCAAAGGTCCAGGATGTCAGTCCAGAATCAGTCTCTGTCTACCCATACTCAGCTTCTGCTACCTCCAGGACATCTTATAAAACACTTCCTGACAACATTGTCTTTCAAGAGTTTATCTGGGACAGGCTGAAACTGACTGATATGGATCCCTCCGCACCACCGTACGATTCACTGCAGATGTATGTGTTTGAGGGAAATGGCTCCGTAGCAGATTCTCTAAGCACGCTGGAATCACCCAGTTCAGTGTCAGAGCAGAGTTATGAGGACCTCAGCAACTGGGGGCCGCGCTTCAAAAAACTAGCAGACCTGTATGGAAATCTCGAAGGAAGTGGTATTTTCTCCTAGCCTTTCGTATCAAGGAGAACTTTGGCCTATAAACATCTGAGAACGTAAAAACTGTTATTGCTCTAAATGTGTAGAGGCAAGGTGTAAGGTCTGCATTTTGTTTGTTGGCTTCATCAGATTTGCAGAAACAAAATCATGGTACCAGATTTTGATTTGGTAGGTGTGCTGCAGGTTCCTCAGAGCTGGCCACTGTCCTGCAGAGTTCCAACCTTAATCAAAGACACCTGAACATGCCTATTAAGGTCTTCAGAGACCAAACACTCTATCAGATCCAAAAACCAAACAAACAAACGGTGTTAATATTGTTGTGTAGTACTACCAAAAATAATGAAACTAACTCTTATATGCATAACATCTCAGTTGGACAGACAGTGATCCATCTTTTCTGAAATGTTAAAATATTGGGTGTGCAACGGAGCCAATTACTTTATCTGTAGCAATCTCAAAATGTTTTATCTGTATTCAAATAAAACCATAAGTGGACTGTGCTTAAACCAAATGAAGTCAAATCACATGGGCCAGTTTTAAATATAATTTTGTTCCCTTCGTTTATATATATATATATGCCTGGTATGACCCATTAAATTTTTTTTCTAACTTTTTTCAAACTTTTCTTTAAATATCTATAATATCTACAATAATACTAATCAATATCTATAATAATACAAAGTTTTAAATGCAAGGAAAATATTATTTATTCATTCATTTTCCAGACTTTGTATAGTTTTTATATCAGGACAGTTATCCATAAACTCATGTCTGCTTGCCGGCTTCAGGAAAGAGTGAGATAGAGTAACATTGTGTATCATATAGTACAAGGTAATTTAAATAAATAGTAAAAATGTATATGATTCATTATATTAGATTTTACTCTTGGCATAGCTCTGATTTCTGAGAGACACACAGAGACAGTAACACAGTTGATTGCTTTGCATTCATTATTTCATTCATAGTGTTTACACTCATTCACTTCACACACTCGGTATTGCATAGTGATTTGAGAGGTTTATGTAAATATTGTGTTTTCCCTGGCACACCTGTTCTCCAGCAAACTCAAGAGTGTGACTGTCTCTGCTGATCTTTTTTTTCTTCCAATTATCTGGTAGAATTCGTTATTTGTTTTAAAAGCCATTTTCTTGGGCTTTCCAAATAAGGTATACGCAGATGCCTATCCAGGACACTGCCAGCGTGGACACTATAAAGTACACCATTACAAGCGCTCATAAATGGCTGTTGAGATGTTATTTTCAACTAAAACTGAGTGGAGGCTTGGACCAGTAAACTGTGTTCATTACCTCATGAATTAACAAGCGAGTTAATTACAGTTACGGACTTGAAGAAAATTGCAGATATGTGTGTTTGATGATGGTTTAAGCTAAACTCTCCAGTGCGTGGCCCTCCAGGAATGCGGTTGAGGAAACCTGGTGCACTGTATATAAGCCACTGGATAAATTTAAGATATATTCATATTGACAGACCTGTAATTTTCAGAATGTCTACATCTTATAATTCCACCTGGTTAAAGCTCAAATATTTCTAGATCTAGTTTATTTGTTTAAATTTGTTTATTAGACTTTCAGAGAAATATTTGTGAAAGGGTTTTTGTAAACATCAGTTTGTCAGTGTTTATATATAGACTTTAAGCATTCACTTTATTGTGATGTGCAGTTTCAGTCTAGCTCAAAAATAGTTTATAGCCAATGTCCTACGTTGTAATTGATTTCTTCTTATTATTCTTAATCTTATTTTTATTAATTGTAAAGTTTAAATACGCTTTAGGGGTATATGCTACTGTATGTAATAAAAAAGTTTAACCCCCAAGATATTAAACACTGTCCGGCAGTCACTGTTTACAAAGATGTACATGATTTCATGAAGCTACACTGAAACTCATTTGTATAATAAAGTGAAAGCTTGCATGGGTATGTACAATACTGATGTTTTATAATTTTGTTGAAAATCTTAAGTTGGCAAATTAATGCAGTTTTGTATGTTTTTTTCACTGGTGATAAATACCACAGTCAAAGCAGACATGACACAGTGTCCTTGAGAATCCTGGTATCGCAGAAAACTGATATCCCTGTTTAACTGCAGGAACAACGACCTTGCCAACTCTTTTAGTTTTACATTTTGAAGAATAAGAAATGAAAAATATTTGAAGGTTTGTTTTTTGTAAGCCTATTTAGTGAACAATAAAAAGGACAATTGATTTTCAAACCCCTCTTGAATACCTGCAATTTTTTTGAATGATGGTTGAGAGAAGTCTTCTTTGGGAATTTTCTGTTATCAGGTTGAGGAAGATTATGTCTGATTGGGAAGGTCAAATCTTTGTTTCTTCATTAACATAAGACTGCTCGTCCCAGCTAATGAAGTCCAAGGAAAATACACATTTCTTATTGCATGAAAGAGTATGAATTTTCAGTGTTTCTTGTCTCTTCTCACTGATGCTTTGCATTTGAACGGTAGACAGGAGTGAATGCTGTGGTGCGTTATCCACAGAGAGAATTATGATGGCCAATGAGTCTAGGCTCATTCTTCCAGAGTTCTGACACTTGTATTCATATGCAGTGTTCTTTCTCTTGAATAATAGCATTAAATATAATGCAGCTGTAAATAGTATACATAAATATAATGCTCATAAATGGCTGTTGATGCTTCGCTACTGATGGCCCTTCAACTTTTATGGAAATTTTGATGGTTTTTCACAATCTTTCATCCCCCTTTTCAGTCCTAATTTCATGTTTTGGGAGGGATCAATATGTTTTTCTTGATGGTCAGATCACTTCACTTTGCTTTCTCATGTCTTATTTCTTTCACCCTAGGTCTCGTAACCCAGCTTATAATCATCTGTTCCTCCCTTGTCAGAAAATATGGCACAACCCATAGACCTTACTTTTGAGTAAACAGACGAGGAGCTTGACTATCTCTATGGGGATGTGTTCAATGGGGCATGTAATGAGAACACAAAAAACTTGCTTAACACATTCTACAGCCTCAACACTGCACAAGTATTCTTGAGAGATGAGGATGTCCACATCCCCCTTTCCCCACTACTGTCACCCAAGCAAATGACACAGAAAACTATGACTTATGACATTGATGCCGTTGTCATGGAACTTAAAGATCTGATGGCAATAAAAGCGCACCTGCATGACTTGCTTGTGGGGAAGGTCATGGGGCCGACCCTCCAAAACCACTGGAACTTAAAAAAACACCTCCAACTTACGGACTACAACACGAGGGACTTTCTGCACTGACCTGACACACCCTGTCTTTTGTGGATGGTGAATATCTCTTAAACATTTGTTGCATGACGGCAGAAAACAAGAACCCGCACCCGGTGTTCTGCACCGAGACAGCTGCGACGGCCAACGCAGCACAAATAATAAATGCAGTCTTGAATGTCTTTGCTGAAAAACTGAAATCACTGCCACCAGAAGACATGCAACGTCCAGCTGGGATGAAGGCCAACCTGAATGACTTGGGACTTATGCTAATTCTATGGCAGGACCAGTCATTCATACTGGAGATACTTATGCAGGCAATCCAAAAGGTTGTTCGGGACACAACCCAAATATTGTCATCTTTCTGACGAGAAGTTGAAAGAACACTTGAAATTTCATCCCTGGTGAACAAAGGTGTATGCTCCATCACATGCCACGTTGCATGCACCCTCTCTGCAAAACGTCCAAGTACTGACCTAATGTGGTCAAGGTATGAACTCCAGGAGGTTGTGGGACACAGGGGATCACTGTACACTGCCACTGCAATCCCTGAGGCTGCCAACTTTCAATCAAACCTTGACCACCACCCCTTAACCATTGACAGACAACTAATTCATATTTTCACCAGTGCGGTCAAGCACTCTGGCAACACATTTGTGCAGCTTTATGCCAACACACCTCACATTCATTCTTCACTGACAAGACCCATTGAGCAGGGTCATAGCGACCTTTGGGGTACACAACCCAGACCACACAAGAAAGATCCTCCAAAAGATCAGATCATATGTGGAGAACATAAACGACTTAGCCAGAAAAACAGTATACCGGACACCTGCAAGAGTTGAAGCAGTGTTTCTTTTGAAGTGACACTTCCCACTCAGACTGGATGCCAAAGATTTCTACAACCCCACTGCTATCTACCACCTCCTTTTCGAGACCCCCATGCTCTTGCCTTTTCAAGACAATGAGCACAAGCTGGACATGCTGTAAGACGCCTCATGCAATGACTCTCCCAGCCATTGGTAAGCACCCCCTGGTCTTTACTGTGAGAACTCTCCGAACCACTAGGTGGCACCACCTGCTGTGAACTCTTTAGATAAGACTGCTCATCAAGTTAATTTGTTCCACCTGTATATTGTCCTATTTAAGTTTGGCAGTTTCATTGAGCTGTGTTCAGTCTTGAGCCTACCCAGTACATATTACCTGAGTTCTAGAACAGTTAAGTGATGTTTTCCTGTTGCCATTTGGCCTACATTGTTTTATTTGTTAAAGATATAACCTATCTTTTGTTTGTATTTGAATACTAAGATCAAGTAAAGACTGCCTGCTTTTGAGCATCCGAGTTTGCCTTTCCTTCTGCACATGGGTCTTCTAAGAAACTGTCTTAGTAGACCAGAGGAAGAGAACTAGCTTTCCCTGACTGGGAGACACGGGTTCGAGACCCACCTCAGACACCATATGTCAGTCCATCGTGACAGCAAGACTGAACCATGGAAGTAGACCCAGCTGAGGAACAGACTCCTCCCTCCAACGTAGAACGCATCTTATCTGAGCTCTCTAGCCAAGCTGCGGCCATTCTCAAGCATGAACAGATTCTAACTGAGATTCTACAGTGTCTGAGATTCTAAGACATCAATCCATATCTCAAGCCTTTACAGATCCACCAACCCAGTCCATACCTCAAGTTGCTCCAGTCCCATCCACAGAGATGCTGGCCATTTCGGGGCTGAGACAAGTGGCTTCCACAGATCTTTCTGCCTCTCCCAAATTATCCTGTGTCCCCCAAGAGTATGCAGACCTCTGTGAAGTGTTCAGCAAGGAATGTGCTGCCTCTCTTCCACCCCATAGACCTTATGACTGTGCCATTGAACTGCACCCTGGCACTTGTCCACCTCGGGGGAGACTATTCTCTCTGACTGCCCCAGAAAGAGCCGCTATGGAGGAATATATCAGCAAGGCTGTTGACAGTGGATTCATCTGCCCTTCAACCTCACTGGCAGGAGCTGGGTTTTTCTTTTTGGGGAAAAAGGATGGCAGTCTCCGACCATGTATTGACTACCGGAGTCTAAATCGTATCACTGTAAAAAATCATTACCCGTTGCCATTGATGACTTCAGCCTTTGAACTTCTACAAGGTGCAACTATATTCACCAAACTGGATCTTAGGAATGCCTACCCCCTGTTTAGGATCCGTGTCGGGGATGAGTGGAAGTCTGCATTCAACACACCAACTGCCCATTATGAGTATCAGTTAATGCCCTTTGTGCTAGTCAATGCCCCAGCCGTCTTCGAGGCATTCATTAATGATGTTCTGTGGGAGATGCTTAACCAGTTTGTATTTGTTCATCTTGATGACATCTTAATCTTCTCCCATTGTTACCAAGCTCATGTCCAGCATGTCCGGCAGGTCTCCTTCCTTGGGTTCATTGTCTCCAATGGCAGCATTCAGATGGATCCTGGCAAGACCCATGCAGTTCTAAACTGGCCTCAGCCTTGGTCTGTCAAACAGGTACAGCGCTTTCTTGGTTTTACAAATTCTTATAGGAAATGTATAGGAAATTTTAGCTCTATTGCAGAACCCCTTACAGCCCTTACCAAAAAGACTTCAAGACCATTCCAATGGACAGAAAGGGCTAATCAAGCATTTGAGCTGCTCAAGCGCCGATTCACCTCTGCAACCATCCTGACCTTCCTCGATCCAAAGTTGCCTTTTGTAGTAGAAGTGAATGCCTCAGCTGTTGGAGTGGGAGCTGTTTTTTCTCAAAAGGCCAAGAGGGACAATAAGCTTCATCCTTGTGCTTTTTTTCGCATCGACTCACCCAAGCAGAAAAGAACTATGATATAGGTAACCGGGAATTGCTGGCGGTGAAGCTGGCACTGCAGGAATGGAGACACTGGCTAGAAGGGGCCAAACACTCATTTTTCATTTGGACAGACCACAGGAACCTCACATACATCCAGAAGGCTAAAAGGTTGAATCCACGCCAGGCCCGATCGGCTCTCTTTTTTAACCACTTTGAGTTAATTCTCTCTTATCGACCAGGCTCTAAAAACTCCAAGACCGATGCCCTTTTGAGACAGTTTGACACGCCAGATGTGGAGGACAGACCTGAGCCCATCATTCCCAGCTCCAAGGTGGGGGCATAGGTTCAGTGGGGAATAGAAATTGCAGTAAGGAAGGCTCAACAACAACAGCCTGACCCAGGTAATGGCCCCCCAGGCCACCTTTTTGTTCCTAATGTTGTACGATCTGATGTGTTGCAGCGGGGACATGCATCTCTTCTTCCGGGTCACCCTGGAGTTACAAGAACTTTGAAGCGTATCCAGACACGGTTTTGGTGGCCCAGTATGCAGGCGGATGTCCGAGAATTTGTGTCTGGCTGTTTTGGATGCACCCAAAATAAAGAACCTTAAGCCCACCCTCAAGGTCTACTTTATCCTTTACCCATCCCAAGACGTCCATGGTCGACAGACCTGAGCCCATCATTCCCAGCTCCAAGGTGGGGGCATAGGTTCAGTGGGGAATAGAAATTGCAGTAAGGAAGGCTCAACAACAACAGCCTGACCCAGGTAATGGCCCCCCAGGCCACCTTTTTGTTCCTAATGTTGTACGATCTGATGTGTTGCAGCGGGGACATGCATCTCTTCTTCCGGGTCACCCTGGAGTTACAAGAACTTTGAAGCGTATCCAGACACGGTTTTGGTGGCCCAGTATGCAGGCGGATGTCCGAGAATTTGTGTCTGGCTGTTTTGTATGCACCCAAAATAAAGAACCTTAAGCCCACCCTCAAGGTCTACTTCATCCTTTACCCATCCCAAGACGTCCATGGTCTCACATCACCTTGGACTTTGTGACTGGACTTCCTAAATCACAAGGTAACACAGTCATCTTGGTGGTGGTAGACAGATTCTCAAAAGCATGTCATCTGATACCTCTGCCTAAGATCCACACAGCTTGTCAGACGGCAGACCTAATGATGCAGCATGTCTTCAGGATCCACGGGTTTCCTTAGGACATGGTCTCTGATCGGGGGTCGCAATTCACTTCTCGGGTTTGGAAGGCTTTTGGCCATCTGATTGGAGCATCTATCAGTCTGTCTTCTGGGTTCCACCGTCAGTCTAATGGTCAGACAGAACAGGTCAACCAGGAGATTGAGAAGACCCTCAGGTGCCTGGTGTCCAATAATCAAAGCACCTGGAGCTCCCGTCTGATCTGGGCTGAATTTGCTCATAACACCCTACACCATTTATCCTTGGGCATGACTCCATTTGAATGTCAATTTGGGTTTCCCCCATCTTTGTTTCCTGAGCAGAAACTGGAGGTCCAGGTACCAGCTACAACCCAATTAGTCAAGAGGTGCTGTCAGGCCTGGCAGAAAGCATGTACAGCCTTAGTGAGAGCATCACAACAGCAGCCGGAAACAGGCCAACCAGCACCATAGAATCAGGCCATCACTACGTCAAGGTCAGAGGGTGTGGTTGTCAACTGAAGATCTTCCACTTCATCTAGAGTCTCGGAAACTGGCACCCTGATTCATTGGACCTTTTAAGATCCTTAGGAAGATCAACCCTGTGTCCTTCCGGCTACTCCTACCCAGGTCTATGCGCATACCCCCTAATTTTTACATTTCACATTTGAAGCCTGTTCTGTGCTCTCCTCTGTCCACGGCCAAGAAGCGCCCCCCCCCCACCATTACCACAAATCATTGGTGGGCAGCCAGTTACACTGTCCATCGACTGCTGGATTAACATAGAGTCCGTGGAATGGTCCAATACCTAGTGGACTGGGAGGGTTATGGCTCAGAAGAGCTGTCCTGGGAGCCAGCTGGGGACATTTTAGATCCAGACGTTATGAGAGAGGACATTGTTCGACCATCATGACTCTAACCGCAGCCAGCAGAACGTCAGGAGCCGTTCCTGAGAGAGGGGCTCCTGTAAGGCTCCTCATGCAATGACTCTCCCTCTCTTCTGCACATGGGTCTTCTAAGAAACTGTCTTTCCCAGTAGACCAGAGGAAGAGAACTAGCTTTCCCTGACTGCGAGACCCACCTCAGACACCTTATGTCAGTCTATTGTGACACCTGCGTCATGTCGTACAGCCGGTGGCAAACCACCTTACCACCACACTGAACACTGCTGTCTGAAGCAAAAGGTCAAGGTGGCTTCACAAATACTTGGACAGCCTTTTAAGTATGAGCTGACCCTTGAGGAGCTATTTTATGGAAAGCCCTACTCCGCACAATCAACCCAGTTCTCAATTAGCTTAGGCTAATTAGCTAATTCAACAAACTCCAACAGCCTCACAAGGCAAAGGGGTTTCCTAGGCCTGTCACCCATTGGAAGCGCTAGTGTTGGGGAGTCTCCACCACCTCTCCAGATGTGGATAACAGAACCACTCCAAAGATTGAGGGTGGAAAGAATATTTGAATTCACAGACACATTGGATGCAGCCCCATTGGTCATCGGCAGGCCCTTATTTGGGTCATTTCATGTGACTTACACAAAAGAATTGACAGAATCTCATTCAACACTTTAAAACAGCCTGAACCCCCACCCCGCTGGCTAAGGTTGTAGGGTGTCGTACGACCCAGGATGTAAGCCAAGACTTGGCAGAAAGAAAAGGATTTGCTTACCCCCACACATTTGGCAGGGCCCTAGAACTGGCCAACTCAGTGGGCCATGATATAAAGGAGTGTCTCCACCTTGCCCTCTTAGGATTCAGGTACTTTCCTGCAATTACATTCTGGGATGAGCAAAGAAACCATAAGGCAAAATGGAACAACAACAAAAACTACATAGAACTATATGGTCCCACTGGGAAGCCATCTGGCTGCAGCTTAGGCAGCTGCACTCTTGGGTGATTAATGCTCTACCATCAAAAAGAAGGGCCTGTGTTACACAAGAAACCTCCAGCGGTACAGGGACAGTGGGATGCCTTGGTTAGAAACTTGCATTAACCGCCTGCCAAAGGACTTGAACCCTACCGACACATTAATGGCTCTCACCTTCATAGGGCTGATCCAAAATGGAGATCACGTCTCCTTCTCCATTCTGGCAAATTTGATTTGATTGAGAGTGCAAACAAGAACCGTTCCAGCCAACATAACAAGATAGACTGATGAAGAGGTAGAGCTGGTTACAGCAAATCCACAAATGACTCGCTCTGATGCCTACCAAGCCTATCTTAAAAAATGTCTGGAACTTGGCAGGCCTGCACACACATTTGGAGCATTCAAAATACAAAGTATTTTCATTTTTGGAATCTCATTTCCGTTTTATTTTATCAGCCCATCACTAACTTCCTTTTGTATGGACAGGTCATCTGGATGACTTTGAACCATCCATCCCTGTTTTAAAAAGCAACTTCCTCTTGTAAGTATTTACAATGTGTGGCACTGTACTTACATTTACTTTTGTTACCACATAACTAATGTGTTTCTTTTATATTTCCAGGTCATCCAAATTATTTGCAAATTACCTTCTTGGATTCCTGTTTGGAAGTGTGACTCCCTTTGGTAAATATTTCTGTTTTGGGTCTTTATTGACATCTACTTTTATCACAACATCACTAATATGTTCTTCTTATATTTTTAGGTCATCCACATTACTTGCAACTTACCTTTTTGGATTCCTGTTTGGAAGTGTGACTCCTTTTGGTAAATGTTTATTTTTTGAGGGCTAACTTACTTACATTTTCTTTTATCACCACATCACTAATGTATATATTTTTATTTACAGGTCATCGGGAGAAGTTTGCAGTTCTACTTACCTTGTTCCAACACGCTTACCTTTGTTATTGCAGAGTCTGTTTACTATCAAGTTTATTCTACCACACATTTTCTTTCTAAAAAAAGCAAACATCCATTTTCCTCATATATTATTGTAGCACAATTTTTGCTCAATACAAAAAAGTATGTGTTTGCCAGTAGTATGTTATAAGTAGCTGAAATAAGCACAAATGTTAGGGCATGTCAAAACATCTCAAGGGTCCCAAAATCTCCTCAATCCTCATAGGGTTAATCACCAAACTTAGAGACTTGGGCATTAGTACTTCACTCTGCAGCTGGCTTTTGGAATTTCTGACCAACAAACCCCAGTATGTTCAGTTAGACCACCACTGTTCTTCCACCCTCATTCTTAGCACCGGTGTACCACAGGGCTGTGTGCTGAGTCATTTCCTCTATTCACTCTTCACCTACGACTACGAATCCTGTACATGGTTCTAACATCATTAAGTTTGCAGATGACACCACGGTGATCGTACTCTTCAAGAACAACAAGTCAGCCTACAGGGAAGAGGTGGACCACCTGGCTGCATGGTTCACTGATAAAGACCTGCTTTTCAACATTAAGAAAACCAAAGAACACATAGTAGACTTCAGGAAGGAGAAAGGTGGAGCACACACACCCATCCACATCAACGGAGAGGTGGTACACCGTGGCACCACATTTCTGTGCAAATCACTTTGCGATTCCTGTCTCCCATTCTGCTGAGTGGTTTGTGATTGTAGCTAATCCACCTAGAAAAACCCCAGGCTGCTGATGTCAGGGGCTGGCGTCTGGTGTTCTCCCTCTCACCACCAGAGGTCGCCATCTCCCATCCTCCCGGACTCTTTCTCCGTCACCTTGACACCACACACCTGGGCACCCACTCACACACACACACACAGCTGTCGCCCATCCGGGACTCCATCACCTGCACTCCACACACCTGTGCACACACTCACTCTCACACAGCTGTGGCCCGTCACGAGGACTATTTAGGCGCCTTCCCCACGCCACTCGGGGCGGATGATTAATGTTGGTATAATGTTTGGTTGATGCGTGTTACGGGCATTATACTGTTTGTTTGTAGTCACGAGGGGTACGAGTGTCTCTAGTGTCTGTTCCGGGACTGATGCAAGCCAGAGGTGGCCGTTTTGCATCAGTGCCCATTTGCGTGTTTCTAGCGTGTCTCAGAGTCTTAGCTCTGTTTATGTTCTGTTTTTTCCTTTGTTTTCCCTGGCAGTGAATAAAGCCTGCACTTGGACCCAAAACCCTCGTTCACACGGTGTCTTTCCTGACCGCGCCGTGACAGCTGACTTCAACACTCTGCTCGTCTCATTTGATCTCAAGTGAGTGTCTACTATGGCTACTCACAAATCAGGTAACCAAATGGACCTCATCTACACATTTACATGTAGTCTTTTAGCAGATGTTTTAATCCAAAGCGACATACAAATGAGGACAATAGAAGCAGTCAAAACTAACAAAAGATCAACAATATGTAAGTGCAAATGACAAGTCTCGGTTAGCCTAACGCAGTACTATACAAGGTGACTCACTCATATATATAGTATATATATATATATATATATATATATATATATATATATATACACACACAAAGAAAAACAAGTAGACAGAATCGAAAAAGTAGAAAACTAGTGGGTTTTTTAAATAAAAAAAATAGATAAAGTGGAATTAAAATAGAAATGAAAGTGCTAGAGTTAAAGGGTCAAATAAAGATGGAACAGATGTTTTTAGTCGTGTTTTTGAAGATGTCTAAGGACTCAGCTGCTCGGATTGAGTTGGGCAGGTCATTCCACCAGAGGGGAACAGTTAATGAAAAAGTCAGTGAAAGTGATTTTGTGCCTCTTTGAGATGGCACAATAATGCGTCATTCACTTGCAGAACGCAAGCTTTTAGAGAGCACATAACTCTCAATTAATTAATTTAGGTAAAGGGGTGCAGAGCCAGTGGAGGTTTTGTAGGCAAACATTAATGCCTTGAATTGTATGCGTTATATGCGTTAAGTAACAGAAATCAAATACATGCCTAGAGTTATGAAATTATTTGAGGTTCCAAATCTACACACATAGACACTTTAAGGAGCTGGGATAAACAAAGAAATAACAATGAATGTTCTATTTAATTTAAAAGTTCACCCAAAAACGAAATAAATAATAATAATAATAATAATGATGAATACATACATACATACATATAGATAGAAAGAAATTCTAAACTCTGTAATCAAGTACTCACACTTACATTGTTCAAAACCATTTAAGACTTTCATTCATCTTCAAAACAAAAATGTATATATTTTAACGGTATCTGACAGATTTATGACCCTTCAGCTAAAGTCATCAAAAATTTTCATGTTTCATGTTCGCAGACAAAAATACCACAAAAGTAACTTGAAGCACGTTCAATTTAATTCAATTCAAGTTTATTTGTATAGCGCTTTTCACGATACAAATTGTTGCAAAGCAGCTTTACAGAAAATTAAAGCTGCTTCCCAAATGATGCACTATACACTATGTACTTAACCATGTATAGTATGAATTATATAAGGTTATTTTGTCGTTTATAATCGAAGTCTGATTGCCCCTCCCCCTTAGGTACGTACTTAAAGCTGCGACAATTGAATGCATGAAGTGTCCAACATTCCACACTTAATTTTTTCAGTTATTTAAGTGCATCATCCGGGTATTTAAAGTTTTTTTTTTTTAATTCAGTGTGAACGCACTACTCACACTATTTATACTACAAAATGTCATAGAATAGTGCATACATTTGGGATGCACCTTAAGTTTCTACAATATATTTAGTAGTAGCTTGTCAGTGGTGACTGTCAAATTGATGTAC
Source organism: Sinocyclocheilus grahami (assembly GCF_001515645.1). Classification (NCBI taxonomy): domain Eukaryota; kingdom Metazoa; phylum Chordata; class Actinopteri; order Cypriniformes; family Cyprinidae; genus Sinocyclocheilus; species Sinocyclocheilus grahami. The sequence goes on along the minus strand of NW_015506668.1, from coordinate 24,841 downwards.
ATATGGCAGAAATGTACGGTAAAATTCAGTTAATGACGTAATCCAACAGACGATGAATACTATTAACAGCAATGATTATATGTTGCAATCAAACTTGTAGCAAAGTTTGGTAGTTATTGTTGTTTCAGGGATTTGTCATCTTCTGCGGTCCTCTGAGAGGTTTGCATCATCTATTCTAAGGTGTTCGGTCATCTCAGGTCTTTGTAAGGGCTGGATCCAGACTGAAGCTTGTGTAATTCCTAGTTACCATTGGATGTCAAGAAACTAATTCCGTATTTTCTAATAATATTACCAAGGGGTAGTATATTGAAAATGGCAGAGGACCTAGGACAGATCCTTGTGGCACTCCATACTTTACTGGTGATTAATTGAGATGACTCCCCATTTAAATAAACAAAGTGATCCAAACCATCTCTATAGTATTGAACGCAACTCTAAGATCTAGCAATGAGATGCAACCTTGGTCTGACGCAAGAAGCAAGTCATTTGTAATTTTAACAAGTGCAGTTTCTGTGCTATGGTGGGGCCTGAAATGTGACTGAAATTCTTTATAGAGATTTTTTTCATATAGATTTAAATTTTTTTGCAAGAAGGAGCACAATTGAGCAGACAACTTTTTCTAAAATTTTAGAAATTAACAGAAGATTTGAAATGGGTCTGTAATTTGCCAGTTCATTAGGATCGAGTTGTGGTTTCTTAATAAGAGGCTTAATAACCGCCAGCTTGAATGGTTTTGGGACGTGACATAAAGACAACGACGAGTTAATAATATTGAGAAGCGGTTCTTCTGCTACAGGTAACAACTCTTTCAGTAATTTAGTGGGTACAGGATCTAATAGGCATGTTGTTGGTTTAGATGCAGTGATACGTTTATTTAGCTCTTCCTGTCCTATATTTGTAAAACACTGCAGTTTTTCTTTGGGTGTGATGAATGAAGCCAAAGTACTAGATGCTGTAGAATCTAAATTTGTTATTGTATTTCTGATGTATGATCTATTTTATCATTAAAGAAATTCATAAAGTCATTACTAGTAAGCTGTGAGGGAATATTTAGATTGGGTGGCATCTGGTTTATTTGTTAGTCTAGCCACTGTGCTAAATAAAAACCTTGGATTGTTTTGGATATTTTCTATGAGTTTGGGGATATGCTTGGCCCTGGCAGCTTTTAGAGCCTGTCTGACGGGGCTCATGCTTATAACAGTAGTTTAGTGGAGTAGACTCATTTAGACCAATACAACGTGAATGTTAAAATCTCCGACAATTAGCGCTTTATCAACAGTAACCAATAGGTCTGAGAGGAAATCTGCAAATTCTTTTAGGAAATCTGTATACGGCCCTGGTGGTCTATACACAGTAGCCAGAGCAAGAGATACGATAGATTTCTTTTGCATATCTGACAGTGTAACATTAAGCATTAGTATTTCGAATGAGTTAAACCTGTATCCTGTCTTCTGAGTAACATTGAGAATATCACTATATATTGTTGCAACACCGCCGCCACGACCAGTCTGACGGGGCTCATGCTTATAACAGTAGCTTGGTGGAGTAGACTCATTTAGACCAATATAATTATTTGGTTTTAGCCAGGTTTCAGTCAAGCAGAGTACATCAAACTATTATCTGTGATCATTTAATTTACAATAACTACTTTGGGTGTGAGTGATCTAATGTTTAGGAGCCCAAACTTTCAAAAATAGTTTTTGTTCATTTATTTTGAATTCTTCTGGTTTAATCTCGATCAGATTTTTTCTAGAGCCTGCATTACATTTATATTTTGACCTCACTATTCGGGGGAACAGACACAGTCTTTATAGATTGGACAGCGCAAATACTTCTATGATTTAAGCGGGTAGAACAAAAGTCATCAGGGCGGTCATTTGAGATTTGACTTACTAGTCATATGGAGCGTAGCATCCTGGAGATGTTGTCCGACAGGAGTTCCACTCCAACTCTGCTGGGGTGCAGGCCATCAGCGCGAAAAAGCCTAGGTCGCTCCCAGAAAAGATTCCAGTTATTAACAAAGAGCAGTTTCTGTTCTTTACACCATGACAATAACCATTCGTTTAAAGCAAAAAGTCTACTGAACCTTTCGTGTCTTGTTCACAGTACAGTTGTACTATAAATATATCTGAATTTCAAATACATTAACACATTTAAGATTGTTTCTTTTTCCTCCAAGGTTATAGAAACTGCACTGTGAAAAAGGCAGATATATTATGTATTGCCCTACAGAAACTTCAAGGGTTCATAAAAATATATTGGATATTAAAACGTGGTTAGATCATTAGACCCTGCCATAACTCAGCTCTTTAATTACATTGGTTTTTTTAAATTATTTTTTATTATAGCTCTTTCAACTCTAACAGTGCTTAAAAAGAAGAAATGCTGTAAATATTAAAGAAGAGCTCACATGTCAATACATAGCAAATGAATGGGCCCCGTTTGTGTGCAAGTATAGGACAATTTCCATTGTGTTGTGCTAATTTAATTGTGTTGTGACTTGTTTCCATTATGTTGCAGCTTGTTTCCATTATGCTGTGCCTTTTTAGCTGTGGCGATTTCATTGTGTTGTTGAGATTTTGTTGTGTTGTGCACTACTGGGCCACCATATAGATGACATATGTAACAGCAATTACGTACAATTGAGCACTTGGACAAAATAGGAAAAAGGGTGTGGGTAATAACCACAATTCACATGCATTCCCATTCATTAAATCAGTGGTGCCCAACCCTGTTTCTAAAGATCTGCCTTCCTACAGAGTTCAGCTCCAACCCTGATGAAACACAACTGAACCAACTAATTAGGATCTGAAGGAGCACCTGATAATTACATACAGGTGTGTTTGATCAGGGTTGGAACTGAACTCTGCAGGAACGTAGATCTCCAGGAACAGGGTTGGGCACCCTGCATTAAATGAACCTGTATAAACATTGTTACTTACCTATGACCATGCAACACAGGAATTATTATTATAAACCATTGTTAGAAAAAATGGTAGAATGCAACATTTTAAAAGGTAGGATTGGTTAGGGTGAAGCAATTGTGTATTTGCATCACATTTCTGATATCTAAAAATTCATTTTCACCAGTAAGAATGTTAATATCAGATATTGAAATTCTCCCCAGTCAGATTTTCCTATTCCAAAATCAGGTTCAGGGTATCTCTTAAGGTTTGACAAGTAAAATTTTAAATACATAAAATTATATTTTGTCAGTGCAAGGCAAGAAAGAGGAGATGCAGATTTTAATGCAGAGGTCTTCTTTATTAACACAGACAAACCAAAACACTTCCAGGAAGAACGCGGACAATGAAAACAAGCCAAAGTAAAGTTTACACAAAAACATAAAGACAACACCAAAACAGGAACCAATAAAGTTGAGGGCATATAAATACACAAGAAAACAAGCAAATTAACAGGACACAGTTCAACAATCAATTTATAATCAGTAACTATCGAAACCAAGGAAACAAAGGACATAGGAACTAAACTTGTCTAAAAAGTATTTTGAATAACTTCAATCAGATTATGTTAAATTACAATTAAATGAAATTTGAATTGATACGTGGCAGTGACCCAATAAAAATACCTAAATTTGTTTTCCTGGGATTAATTTTATACATGCAAAAAGCAGCATAGACAACAGAACGTGAGGTATCACATGGTCATGTCACACACCTGCAGCTCTTCTGCGAATGGAGAAAAACATAATAAAGCTATATATAAAAGAAATAAATAGGCCTATATGCGAAATATATTTTTCTAAATGATAAATTAACAAAACGAAAGAAAAAAAATTGTGCAACAATTAGCAGCCTAAATGCAGAATTTCGGCTCATTTTTGTGATGTGCTCTTGAGAAAGTGGAGTCCTGTTTGTTTACTTTATTTTACAAAATGGGGGGTGCAGGTTAACAGTTTAACAGTAGAACAGAACTCAGAACAAAACAAAAATAAAAAAATAAGAGGCCAAAATGAATTAATTTTAAATTTTGTACTTTACGTTCCAATATCCATGTAAAACAAAATGTGCTTGGCATAGTAATATCAGGGGGGTATGGTTGTCATGCTGAATGGCACAGACTACAGGCTACTCTATTTAAACTGAGCAGTGCACTGTAAAAAATAACGTAAACGTAGGCTACTAAAAGAACATCAATTTCAGTTTTTCTTTTTTAATAAATCTGCATAAATGTCAACAATTCTGTGTTTTTCTGTCAATATGGGGTGCTGTGTGTACATTAATGAGGAAAAAAAATTAACTTAAATGATTTTAGCAAATGGCTGCAATATAACAAAGAGTGAAAAATTTAAGGGGGTCTGAATACTTTCCGTACCCACTGTAAGTATGTTTAAGAGTTAACTCATCTTTTTCTTACCAAATGTAAACAAATTTTAGATGCAATTTAATAATATGAATATGATTTGATGCGCTTTTGAACTACAGGGAAACGTTGCTTTAACGTGAGCAACACCATGAACACGGATGTTGCCTACAGGCTAATTCTACCATTTGACACCTACATTTATTTGCGTTAAAGCCCCTTTTCTCAACAAAAAGTTTTTCCAAACAAATTTTTACAACATTTGAAGTATTTATATAGAATTTATGCGCTAAAATTAAATGGAAAAAGATCATGTCGACACACGAGAAATGTTTTCAATAAACGGCATTTCCATCAGCTTAATCTGTAAAAATTGAAGCGCTAAATATTTTTTCATAAAAAATCCTTGGATGGAATCTGGCTAGTGAGTCAAAATTGCATGATACAGTATCTACAGGTAGAATTGGACAAGGGAATTAAATGATAAAATGTCTTGACATAGGTATGTCTGTGTAATATTACAACATTCAAAAGTAATGTACTTTTTGTTCCTTAATTGCTCTTCATGTTTCAAGGTCTCAGGTCTTTAGGGAGATTTAATTTTCTGAATGAGCAATTTCCAGAAGAGATATGTTAATGTCAAGACTTGGCAAGACCTGAGGGAGAGTGTGTCATCTCGGTGGACAGAAAGATGCTGCTAGGGATTCACCACATAAATAAATTCTGACACATCAGTCCTCAATTCTGTATGTGTGCATGATTTTAAAATAGTCCCAGCTGTAGCATTTTGTCATGCAAGAAAGAGAAAAAAAAGTTACGTGGCAAATGCACATAAACTGAGACTGAAGTTTGAAATCATTTTTGTTCCGCACAGGTGTGTCAGAGATATTACTTGTGGAGGAACTCAACATTTAAGCTGCAAAATATATAAATTCATTCATTCATGTTCTTTTTGTAACCATTGTATGGCATATAACATTCTATATTTGATCTCAGTAGGGACAGATAATCTCTTGCCAGAGTAACAAAGTTATTTAGTAGTTCATTAGTAGTTCTAAAGTAAATCTAAGGATATTCAGCATTATTTAGTAAGATCCACATTTATAGAGCCAGCAGTGTGAGCAAGCAGACCACAATGACACCAATCTTGACACTAGCTACACATGTGAAGGGTTTATGAATCTTTCTCTAAATGTTTCTACTAAATCATATCATACTCTCAACTATCTTTAATTTCACAGCACTTTATTCTTATATGAAAAATACAAGAAAGAATCTGAATAGCTTACAATATGGAAGCTGGTAAAACTCAAGAGCTTCTCTTAACATCTAAAATTGTCCCGTTCCTCCAAATAAACAAAATATGTGACTGTTATGTAACTGCGACGTAATCTGATCACCAAACTTTTGTTGTGGCAACCGGGAAAAGTGACATTCCTGGATTTGTTGCCACAATATAACTTTATGACAAAGTGAGATAGTAATTGCAATGTTATGGCAATGTTGTGGATCAACTGTTCTGTGTTTGTAAAAAGTTTGCTTTATAAAATTTTTTTTTTATTAATTCTTCTGTGGGCAGACAGCTTAAGCCCTGGGTATCCAACCCTGCTCCTTCTGAAGACATAGCATCCTAAAGATTTCAGCTACAACCCCAATCAAAGACTCCTGAACCAGTTAATCAAGGTGTTCCAGGTAACTTGATAATTAGAGTCAATACGACCAAAATTTGTCATAGCGCCCTGTCTGCATTGTTACCTTATGACCATGCCAGTCGGTAATTACGACATGGCAAACCCTATCAAAGGCATTAATGATAAAATTTTTATCAAATTATTTAAAACATATTTACATAAAAGAAAGGACCTAAGAATGCTATAATATCTTACTTGCTAGCAGATGTTTCAGATGTTTAAGGAAAGGTATTCAATCATGAGCGAGGCATAAATATTAACAAAAGTAATTAAAATAGACTATGGCTTATGTTACTTGACCAGTCTGGTGCAGTCAATTAAATCCTTTTGATGTAACTGATGAGAAACAGAGAGATTTGTCAGATGTCGTCTTCTCCAACAGCTTGAATCTGACTTCCCGGTTGCCATTGCAATGTTATCAGGATCTTGAGATGAGATGCGATGAGATGTTGTCTGGTTGTATTTCATCAGAGGCGCAACTGCACATTTGCTTAGGGTAGTGGCGTGCGGTGGTGTTTTAAAATGAGGAGGCATTAATATACAGTATATACAGTATATATATATATGTATTCATGTCCCTGTTACACTTAATGTTGTCACATTTTCCTGGTTAAATAAATATTGCTTAAAAAAAGAACAAATATAATTCAATTTTGAATTTTTATTAATATAATTTTTTTATTTAATTTAATATTTGTAATACTAATTATACATTTCATAGTGTTTTTATGCATTTTTACATTTATTCCAAAATAACTAAAGGCAGTAACAATTTTAACAATATTTTGGAAACAATTTACAATAAGGTTTCTTTAGAAACATTAGTTAACTACTTTAGTTAAAGCTGCAGTATATAACTTTTTTTTTTGGCTAAAAATGATCCGAAATCAATATTTGAGCAAGTACATAACCATCCAGTGATCAAAACTATCTCCTTACTTTAGCCCGATTCACAACGGTTAGCTTATAATAATGTTTTCTAGGTTGAGTGGTACAGGTAGGTTTTCGCAGGAAATTCGAGCATGGCACTGCGTCATTACATCACGTCTGTAAACATAAAGAAGTTGTCCCGGCTACTAGGCTATCGCATGTTAGGATCCTGCAGGTGGCCGATCATTTATAGCCTTTTCTCACAGCAGCCAGAATAATTAAATGTATAATTTTGACGGCGGATTGTAATCTAGAAAGGATTATGTGTTTATGAAACACATGTGAATGAAATTATATTATATTCCAGTTTTAAATGCACTTCTGATTACAGAAAGCCTGGGATTACACAAGATTTGCATTTTAAAGACAACCAGTTCAAAGGGAGCATAATTTGCTATTTGGGTTCAAATAATTTCTTAATATGAAATTCGAATGGTATGACAATTAGAGAAGACTGTACAGAAATTGGCGACAAAGAGGCAAAACTTACGAACTGCAGTTTTAACATGAACTGAAAATAATAGCCTACTTCTACAGCATTTATTAATCGTATTTACTAATGCGTTATTAAAATCAAAAGTTGTGTTTGTTAACATCTTAGTTTATGCACTGTGGACTAACATGAACTAACAATGAACAACTGTATTTGTATTAACTAATGTTAACAAAGATTAATAAATAGTGTAATAAATGTTCATTGATTGTTCATGTTAGTTAACACATGAAAGGACACCTTATTGTAAAATGTTGCCAATATTTTTTGAACTGATGTTTAGCTGTTCTTTTTAATAGTCAACTTATTTTCAGGTCATCGTCATAAAAGCTCTGTAAAGACTGCCACAGACACGAAGACATATCTTTCATTTTATCTTTTTTCTTTTTCATTTTAAGCGGGAGAGTTGTTAACTTTATAATTAGTTGATAATGCCATCATTTTCTTCATTCAGGCCGAGAGCTCACAAGAAAACAAGAGGCGGGATTTATCGCACGAACCAATCACATTCATTCGTAACTGATCATATCCAATTATAGCGCAATGGAGGCATTGCCTCCTCTCCCGTGACTTTCCCCCATTCATTCTGAATTACAACCCAGAAAAGTCATGGCACGCTATGGGGTCTCAGTTGAAAGTCTAAGGACTGAAGGGAGGCAAGCCTCCGCTGTAACTTTACCAGCGGGTGTCACTGTTGGACAGTATTACTTTATAAAAATACTTTTAATGCCATGTTTAGTAATATTTGCAATTTATGTTTGTAATATTATTTATTTTCTCATCCAATTTTTTGAGGAGACACTGCCTCCCTTGCCTCCTCGAAGGAAACGCCCCTGGCTTAGGGGTTTGTAATATCAGTGTTGGCGCCTCTGTATATTTTATCCCCTAACATAACTCCCTCCAAAACTGTGCTGGACTCATTTAGGGAGAGAGATGGAGAGCAAGAGAGAAACAGAGTAGAACTTTGTTCAGTGTTGCATGTAAGTGCTGTCTATGTCATGATAAACAAATGCACGCATGCCACCCACAAGCTGCAGCCCAGGCATGTCTAATGATGACAAATACATAACAAACTGTAAACTGAACCTAATTATACACATCACAAAGCACATCCCCACCCCCACTTCATCTCAGCACATTTAATGTTATTTGTTATGTTTAGTGTAATGGCAATGCTCTTCTCAGTTTTGTCATTTCATCAAAATATTAACATTTATGAGTAACTTTAACAAACTTTTGGATGTGTATGAAACATATTAATATTTATGACCACTGACACTCCCTCACATATGGCCTTTCTAACATAAAGGCTCTAAAATAGCTAAATATATTGATGATTTTCACATACTTTTGTAGCTCTAATCTACAAAATCCACCATTTCAAAAGTCTTGCAAACAAATGTTTAGTTTGTGTTTTATGGTCTATTTCAGTGACTTGATTTTCTTCAGAGTTCATTTCAATGCTGTATCCAGTAGCCTAATTAAGCAATTAGCCTAAGTAGCCTACTAATATATATTACAGAGGGCATTCAAACCCAGTATTTTCATGATTAGATAGTGATAGATGTGTGAGTGTGATTTGTTTGGCTTGAATTTATTTATTTATTTATTGGTTTTGTGTTATAGTATGTTAGATATGATCATTGGCCACACCCAAAATATATTCTATTAATTATTTTTCTTATTCTTATTCTTATTTTAACGCCATGTCCTAACTACATGCGATGTGATGCTTTTCCATGTTAGTCAGAGTTTCTGTCCTAACTAGAAACTTCTAATTTAGAAACGCTTTCTATTTCCGCAACGTAGCAGCTGGTAAACATCATACAAACTATATGACAGTAGATACAGGTGATTATGTGCTTTATTCAAAGTTAAACGTGTCTAATATGAGTTTAAATATTATTTTGTGTGACCTTATAGCCAAACTGAAAGCAACAATAGATAGTTTATCTTAGATCTTGAAAATAAATTAAATCAAATATATGTTAAAACCGTGAACTCAGTGTTGAAGCAATGAGTGTATTGCATAACAAAGATGTTATCAGTCACTCAGTTTGTACATTTAATAATGTTAAAAAGGTTTAATATTTATGAATTAGATCATAAACTTGTCTATTTCATTGAGAGTTCAGTGTGCTTCCAGTGCGAAACCTGCCCACACACGCTTTTGATTGGCTGTGATATTTGAATGATTCTGTCATGTCATGGTGTCACGTCGTGTTTGGTGTGGACAGACAAATTGCTTTTCACTGGAATCATGTCATGTCGTGTGTAATTAAGAGTGTAATTAAGACATGGTGTTATTCTTATTGTTACTCTGTATGAACTAGTTGTAAAAGAGAGAGACCATTTAAAAAGGTAAAAAAAATTATACATAGCAATGGAACAGTATATCACCAAATTGTTCAGGAGATCAAGAGGTTCAAGGAATCAGAGGTAAAACATCATATCTCACACAGTTTCATAGTTAACGGAAATATACATTTGATTACTATTATACCGCTACCCAAAGATGAATGTTGGTGCAATATAGGGCCATCATACCATCTTTAAGGGCTCTGCAATATACATTCTCTGATTCCCAAAAAGTTTTAGAAGTAGTAGTAGCAGAAGACGAATAGGCTTCAAGAACCTACTTTGCTTTGACCCTTAAAAGTTCAGTTTTGTTAATCCGGTATTGGTAGGTATGAAAAAAACACACGTTAGAATCCTTTTGTTATCCTTAAGTCAGAATGAGGTCTCATCGGCTGCTGCTCCTAGCCAGGTGACAGATGCAGGAGATGCTGCCCCCGCATCATGAGTTTGACTCATGCATGGATCAAATGTGGCAGACTCCAGTGAGCTGAGTGAGTCTGTAACAGACCTTGTCCCTTCAAAGGCATATGTGTGCAGACAGTCAAAGGGTGGAACGTATGCATCTTCATCTGCCTCAGCCAGCCGGTCCATCATAAACTGTTGAAAGACTGTGTCTTCTGGTCCAATGAGGTGAGAATGATGCAGAGACATGCGGATACTTGTGGTGACGTCCTCTTGACAGAGCTTGCGCTTTTGCCGACGTGGGTGCCAGAGAGGAGCTGTTTGGCTGGACTCTGGGATGGCAAAACTCAAGATTTTGTCAGAGAACTCTACTGTTTCCAATGCTTGTGTTGTCATTTTCTCCTGCCGTAATATCTTGTACTTTCGCACAACTACTGGACAGCACTGCAGGTCAAGCCAGAGAAAGAACAGGTTTGACTACACTTTTAAAACTAACACTTTTTAAACCAGATATAATCAAGAAACTCTTACCAGGGTCAGGTCCATAACTTCATTAAAATCAATAATTAATATAAAGCTATATTAATATAATTGGAATGAATCTCCACATCAATAGTAAAGTTGCCAACTAAATGGAGTCCTTGTCTTCTTTTTAGGACCATGAGAAACACTCCCTATTCATTTATATTGTATATGCTATTTGAGATTTAAGGTAAACCATTTTTGACAACTGAAAAACAAAACAAAATGCTGCTTCGTCACAGTTGACAAAGATTGAATATATTAGCACAAGAGCATCTCAAAAGTATTGAATCAACACTTACCTATTTATTGCAGCTTTTGACCATCATTAAGAAGTTTATTTTCAGAAAAGTCTGATTATCATCTGCTTATTATTACATTTTTGAAACATGTGATGTGATATTTGCCAAAAAAGTAGGACATTATTTGTATTTTTGGTAAATTGTGACTGGATTACAAACATCTCACAACATAAGCTTTGCAAACAAACTTTTATTTTAGACCCAAATTTATTTTAGAACCAAGAATAATGCTGCTCAGACACATTATTATTTGTTATATTTACAAATTAATCCAACACCCTACACCCAACAGGCCAAACATGAGGGTATATGGCACCCTCCCGCGAATGCAAATAACCCAAAAGGACAGAACAGACCTCTGGTTACCACAGTAACTAGATAAACTTTATGACCCAATGAAATATAGAGAGTCTTTCTCTCTTAATTAATTTTGAAACAGACTGCCCATTGAAAAGGACTTATTTCATTATTTAATAGACAAACCTTCCTACAAATGAACTTGCATGTTCCCAGGACATTGGGCCTCATTTATCAATCTAGTGTAGAAATGTGCGCAGATCCGAGCGCACAAATCAACTTACGACAGAGTTCACGTGCGATTCATAAAACTTTCATATGCTGACAATCCCACAATATCACGCCCCTAAAAACACCCCGGGTTAAGAAGCCTCGCCATAGAGCTTACGACACAGAGGAATGTAACTCGGCCAAAAAGAGGAACTAATCTCATGAAAGAGAAATTTGGCCAACTCCAAAAACCCCAGTTAACCTTGTAACTGCAAACAATTACATTAGTTGATGTGAATATTATATACTGGTAAATATAACGAAACATTTGCTAACATTATAAACATTAGCTATGCAGTCTATTTAGTTCCCCTCACTCCACAACAAATCCTTTATATTTAGGCTAACAGTATTACAGAACCAGAATGGAAAAGTAGCAGCTATGAAATTATATATTAAACTATAAAATAAAAGAAATTAGTGTATAGTGAATTTCATTATAAACAGCATACAATCGTCAAGTTAAAATGAGTTTATTTAAAGCAAAACTAAATGGCACTGGGTTCACGAGCCTCTTTCATTCAACAAGAATACAAATGTTTCCATTCTTGCCATATTTGTAACATTTGGTTGCTAAGCAATAATTAATTATAGAAACAAGGCTTTGTACTTCACTCATGTTTCAATGTTTGCATTTAAACATCATCCTTCGCATGCGCCAAATGTTCTTTTGGGTGCTGCACCCAAACATGATTTTACAGCGGACCTTTTAAATTGAGCAGTGTAACTTTTATGTTTGGTTGAAATCATTTTTGCAGTTATGTGCCTTCTCATCTAATCATGTCTATCACAGCTCGCAACGTTCCAGTACCTGCTCTGCTTAGAGTTATAACTCTGGGCTTATTATTCAGCTGTGTTTTTGATATGGCACTCAACTACTCGCATGAAATCGCACCCTCGTCTCGACTACATACAGGCTCTGCAAGGAGCTTGGGATTAGACGGCCACATTACATTCATCGTTCCTGTTGCCACCACTTCTCATTGCGCTGCCTGACAATCTCATCTATTCCATCTATCTGGTCTAACTGCTCGGATATACGCTACTCTATGCTGCTGGCTAACCACCGTGGAATAAATCTTACCTTATTAATTACTGTATCCTGTGCTCCGTCTCTGACTGATCTACACATATGCAATGATTGCACGTTACATCCTGCATTAGCGTTGTTTAACTGTCCATCACTCACAAATATGGCTACTGTGCTTTCCACGTTACTAACTGAGAAAGACCTAGACTTTCTGCTGCTTACTGAAACATGGCATATTCCTAACAACTATTTCCACCTAAGTCTCCTCACTCCCTCTGGATACAGCTACCTGGCTAAACCTCGTTTGACATCTAGGGGTGGTGGTCTGGCTGCTGTCTACCGTAGTGACATCCCAGTCAATGCCATAGACTTTCATGTAACTTCAAGATTTGGATACCTAGTTCTCAAAATCTCTGGGACATCTCCTATGATTGTTATTCTCTTGTATCGTCCACCTAAATCAATGTAAATTTTTTTTTAAACTGTTAACCCTTTCCTGTGCTATGTCTACTTCTGTTATCTTACTTGGTGATTTCAACATACATGTTAACCCTCTGAGGTCGACTAACGCGGATACGCGTTTTGTGGCATCTTCTCCTAATAACCCTTCGTTATTTTAGCTGTGTGCTTAGGGTCATTGTCTTGTTGGAAGGTAAACCTTCGGCCCAGTCTGAGGTCCTGAGCACTCTGGAGAAGGTTTTCGTCCAGGATATCCCTGTACTTGGCCGCATTCATCTTTGCCTCGATTTGCAATATAACAAAGAGTGAAAAATGTAAGGGGGTCTGAATACTTTCCGTACCCACTGTATATCTATAGAAAGCTTGACACGCCTACTTTTAAACTAAGCAAGTCTTATCGAAAGCAAATATTCTGTGATAGGTTAGGGTTAGGTTTTGAAAAATTACAACAGCTCCCCCCGACCTAGCACCCGTCTAGTCACATGTCCACAAGCTAATTATGGAGAGAAACTGGTTGGGGAGAACAAACGTGTGTTATTCTCTCGGGTTAGGGTTAGTAATGTATTTTAGTATTTGGTATATATAGTTCAGTCACAGTATGGGTGTGTGATGACGTTCAAGAACAAAGGGCAAAAGATCAAATTATTTTACTGTAAATTTGTTATTATAGTATAACCTTTTCTCTTGACTTTGAATTCTAGGAGAGAAATCTTTTGCTGTTAAAGCTGCAAGAGCAATTTCTCGAAAACATCAAGGTCAATCAAAAGATTTTGAAAGAAATATTCATTTTTCAGGATATTTGTGTTTTAGAGATAATTTTATAAAATCCAGATGCCTTACAAATCTTTTTTGAAAGGGTTTAGATGGAGGCCTGGTGTCCAAACCTGGGGGTTGTTTCACTAAAAGACGCTAAGAAAAGCGGGTATTAAAGTCTAAAACCTGACTTGAAATAACTTATATTAATAGGGATTAAAGCGGTTTCATAAAAAACCATTTAAGTTCAATCTCACTAATTTGATCCAGGTTCAGTGCATCAGGATCATTTGATGTGCAGCTTATTCTTAACAAGCTCTTAATGTCGATCATGGATCAAATCGATACACTATGACAAATAGGGAATATACTTGTGCTTTTTAATGCATTTGAGACGTTGTGTTTTCCCCAGTGCATAACGCATGTCACAGTTATGTTCTTCATCTGTAAATGTTAGAAAGTCATGCAAATATATCTATTTTGCTGTCAGGAGTGGATGAGGCTTACACGACTGAACAGTGCTAAACCGAATACTAGCGCAATAATTGAGTAAAATATACATTTTGCTCAAATATTTGTTGTTGGACATTAAATGTGACACATGAAGAACTTTAATCCAACATATAAGTGTTTTTTGATGATAGCAGTAACTGTAAATCAAATTTAAGCTGGCTAATACACCCCTAAATAGAGTTAATGTGCGTTCCTCTTATCAGTTCAAATGTAGTCTGTTTTCTATTATGTATTTTAATTTTTAATTAAGTGATTTTAATTTTTTATTAAGTGTTTTTAAAGCTTTAATGCTTTGAAGAGCAATTTTAGATTGTAATGTTTTAATATTCTACTAACAACCATAAAAGATACAGCTGTCATAAACCCCAGAGAAAGGCTGCAGGGCTAGAAACTGAATGCGCAAGCAACTATGTTAAAATGTTTTCATATAAGGTCATTACATTTTGGCCACAATACATTAAATACAGTCAGTTGTAGCCTAGGCCTATATTTTTATTTATTTGATTTAAGTTGCATTTTCTGAATACTTTTATTTTTGGACTGATAATAAAGTCAGATAATTGTTGATATCATTGTGTTCCTATTGGTCAGAGTTAGAGGAGCTCAGCTTAACCTGCTCCTGACCAGGCTAGTTTCCCAGCATACCACAGTGACTGAGCTTGAGCTATGGTAATTTTGCTATCTGAAACCAAATCAAGTGACAGTAAGTCAGTCTAACTGAAATAAGCCTGGCTTATTTGGTAAACTAGTTTTATGAAACAGCCCCTGATCAATCACCTGAACAGCTAATCAGGGTCTTAGGCATACTGAAAACGTCCAGGCAGGTGTGTTGAGGCAAGTTGGAGCTAAACTCTGCAGGACAGTGGCCCTCCAGGACAGAGTTTGGACCCTTGGTTTAGACTATATGTTTTTACAAGTTTAATGAACTATAAACAATTATTGCACAGTCTTACAACAGTCTTTAAGACAGTAACAGTCTACAGGCAATAGGCAATGAAGGGCACATGTCTTGGTGGAAGAGTGGAATAACATCACAGCAAGAACAGTGTTGTAATCTTTTAAGTGAAAACAAATATTTACCTATGTTCAGGGCCGCATTAAGACCTCACTGGGCCCCGGGGCTATGACTTACTGCAGG